>NC_061514.1:213513117-213619095 GCF_022539505.1 Lolium rigidum | reverse complement strand
TCTCCAAGGGTGTCTACAGGTGCCCCTTCTGCGCTAGGAGACTTGGCGGCACTGACTTCAACTGCCTCCTCACGCATGCCGAGAACATCGGCAACACCTTCCCCAAGGTCGGCACGACGGTGAACCCCTACTCCTTCCGCGCCAAGCACAAGGCGCTCGGCATGCACCTCTGCAGCTTCCAGAGGGTGGAGATCTCCGCCGGGCGCATGCCTCCGCTCAAGCCCAAGGCTCCCAAGGGGAGCAACAAGTGGAGGCAGAGGCAGATGGGGTAGGCGGATTCCTAGACGTGTGTTGCTGCTGCAAAGCAGCTTCTATTTTGTTGTTAGCTAGGGATCCCTTGTTGTTATGTTGTTAGTATGATGGTGTTGTGAAGAACCTCGAACCTGTTGGCTGCTGTGTATGCAGCTTATTATCTAGGGAGGGATCCCTATTATCTATCCCTATTCTACTATATTTTGTTGGCCCTACTTTGTTTTCTCGATTTACTATGACTGTGAATTTGTCGTACATTACCCTGGAGATTTGCTTCTAGATTTAACTACATACATATGGACCAGAGGGAGTACTAGATTTGCTGCCATATTGGGCAAACAACGAGGGCCAAAAGGCACAAATAATTGAAGAAAGACAGAAATGCAAGCTTCTCTAGATTTGATACTAATTTGGTGAAAAAAGACAAAGAGAAAGAGGGGGAAAAGGTGCTCTTAAAAATGCCAATTTGCGCCGAGAGAGACAGAACCCAGCTCCTGCTCACGTACAACCAAAGGCGGTCTCGTCCTGTCCCACGCGGTCCCTTTCTACTAGCCCCAAGCGACGCGACACCACACGACGCAGCCCCACACGTCAGCACGGAACGGTCAACTAAACGGGAATCCTCCCGTCTGAGCTCCTTCTGCGGGTTACAAATAAGGGCTTGGGGAAAACTGGGGAAAAACATAAGGCAATCTTATTGACTAATATAGCTGCTTAATTAATAAAAGGATTAGCTACAACGTGCTCAGTTTGCCCATTTATTAAGGTATAAGACTGGCAGGAGAGAAAGTAATCGCCAGTTTCCTCATTTGCCCCTGCATGCTCGCACGATTAAAGCACCTTCCGCACTCGCTGGACTCCTCATTTCCTTAAACCTCCTCGTTTCTCGGGATAGACCAACAGTTTTTCAGGATCGTGGGTTAATGTGGCCCTCATGCTCCTGGTCCTGTTTAAAGTTCATATTTGTAATCTTATTCACATTGGAAGTTCAACATTAAACTCTACTAGTACAACCGTGGTGGTCTTGTGAGACTAGTCATAGTGGGAAGTAACATAGAGTAGTAACATGCACATGTTACTACTCTATGTTACTACCTTCATAGTGGTTAGTAACATCAAAGTAGTATCATATATGTCTTCATTAATTAGCTTATAGACTCATTGTATCTTGAGAAGTGTGATGTTACGAGTAACTAGCTATGTTACTCCCTCCTCCTCTCTCCTCATTAACTCACTACCACATAAGGAAATTTGTTGAGTTGGACACTTAGTTACTAGTGAAGTTACTCCCACTATGAATAGTCTGATGTAGTACTCTTTTGATGCATTTGTGATGTAGTAGTACTTTTTTTCAACTGGTATAGTACTATCTAAGAAAAGTACTCCCTCCGATTCACGTTCATTTTACACCAAGAAATATGGATTAGAGCGAGGAGTAAATTAAACATGGCATCTCGTGCATGAAGCTTGACAGATCGATCAGGTTGGCTAGAATAGCAATACAATGCTGCTCATTAGGCAAATGCATGCCATGTACGATAATATACATCCAGCAAAGACGTCTATACTGACATAAAAAAGACTACATTGGGGATGAGAGTCAATTGGGGCATCTACAATACAGAAAATCTTGCTCGTAGCTGATTTTGGCTAAGAGGGTTTTACTCACATTACACGTGCCACTTTTCTTGTCTACAAAACAAGTTCCAATAAAAGAAGAGGAAAGAAGAGGACATTGTGGGCGAGATTGAACACCTTTTTTATGTGTTAAGCTGAGGCCTCGTTCAGCTAAGGATTTCGACTTAGGCCTAACAGCTCAACACACCCACAAATAAATCTCCTTGCGTGCACCACCGCCAGCAAAAATAACAAAATTAGCACGCAAGATTAAGAACAAAGTGAATTTAAGTAACTTTGTTAGCTTTTCAAGCAATATATTCAGAGAAAGAGCACACATGTTCGGCTCGAAATAATCGTAAGAGAAGGACAATAATCTAAGGCACCACACTTTATCGGCAGAAGGGGCGCGACAAAGCATGGATTCATACCTTGAGTCGACGCTGGCTCGTAGAAGGGCGGCCGCGCCTCGAGGATGCCGGCGACGTCTCCACCTCGGTCTCACATGTGACTTCTTCTCGGCGGGCGGTGCGCCACGCCATGTAGAAGATCTATCAAGAGAGGAGAGCCCAATGACGCTACTGACGCCTCAACCTTGATAGCACCGACCTATTGCTCTGCATCGAGATGCGCCATGTGCAAGATTTAGCGGATGGTCAATTTTAGAGATATGTAATGATCGTTGTAACAAATTTCAATGTGATGATGATTTGTTCCTGCACTCGGCCTTGAACATAAGTACTAGTACAGTCTCACAATTTTTTTATCATTATACTTTGTGAGATTTAGCGGATGCGCCAAATTCAGAGATAGATCATGATCATGGTAATACAATTTTCAATGTAATGATGATTTGATGTTGCACTCGACCTTGAACATAAGTACTAGTACGGTCTCACAATTTTGTATCATTATACTTTGCAAGTTTTAGCGGATGCGCCCATTTTCGAGAGGTAGATCATGATCATGGTAACAAATTTTCAACGTGATGATGATTTGATGTTGCACTCGACCTTGAACAGAAGTACTACTACTGTCTCACAATTTCTTTATCATTATACTTTGCAAGATTTAGCAGATGCGCCAAATTTAGAGATAGATCATGATCATGGTAAAAAAATTCAACGTGATGATGATTTGATGTTGCACTCAGGCTTGAACAGAAGTACTACAACTGTCTCACAAATTCTTTATCATTATACTTTGCAAGATTTAGCGGATGCGCCAATTTCAGAGATAGATCATGATCATGGTAACAAATTTTCAACGTGATGATAATTTGATGTTGCACTCGGGCTTGAACAGAAATACTAGTACAATCTCTCAATTTCTTATCATTATACTTTGCAAGATTTGGCGGATGAGCCAATTTCAGAGATAGATCATGATCATGGTAACAAATTTTCAACGTGATGATGATTTTATGTTGCACTCGGCCTAGAAGAGAAGTACTAGTACGGTCTCACACTTCTTTTTATCATTATACTTTGCAAGATCTAGCGGATACGCTAATTTCGAGAGATAGATCATGATCATGGTAGTGACCGATATTCAAGGTGATGATGATTTGATTTTGCACTCGGCCTTGAACAGAGGTACTAGTACGGTCTCACAATTTTTTATCATTATACTTGGACCTTAGCCAAATTCAAAATCTCATAGCGGCAAAACTTCCCGCCCACAAAAAACAAAAATTTCACACGCTTCCAAATTCCCATTCTACCCCTGTGGAGATGACAGCAAAGTCGGTTGGTGGGGGGGTCTGCCCGTCATTTTTTCGATCACCACCTCCCTAGCCCCGGAAACCCTCCCAAAAAAATTCATTTCCTTCAGTCTCTCCTATGAGACCACCCACCGGAACTTCTCAAGTCCCTCTCTCTCCCACTGATGGCGTGCAAGACACACGTCCGTTGGGAACCCCAAGAGGAAGGTGTGATGCGTACAGCAGCAAGTTTTCCCTCAGTAAGAAACCAAGGTTATCGAACCAGTAGGAGTCAAGGATCACGTGAAGGTCGTTGGTGACGGAGTGTAGTGCGGCACAACACCAGGGATTCCGGCGCCAACGTGGAACCTGCACAACACAATCAAAGTACTTTGCCCCAACGTAACGGTGAGGTTGTCAATCTCACCGGCTTGCTCGTAAACAAAGGATTAAATGTATAGTGTGGAAGATGATGTTTGTTTGCGAAGAACGATAAAGAACAGAGTTCGCGATAGATTGTATTTCAGATGTAAAGAATGGACCGGGGTCCATAGTTCACTAGTGGTGTCTCTCCCATAAGATAAATGGCATGTTGGGTGAACAAATTACAGTTGGGCAATTGACAAATAGAGAGGGCATAACAATGCACATACATATCACGATGACTACTATGAGATTTAATCAGGGCATTACGACAAAGTACATAGACCGCTATCCGAGCATGCATCTATGCCTAAAAAGTCCACCTTCGAGTTATCATCCGAACCCCTTCCAGTATTAAGTTGCAAACAACGAGACAATTGCATTAAGTGTGGTGCGTAATGTAATCAACACAAATATCCTTAGACAAAGCATTGATGTTTTATCCCTAGTGGCAACGAGCACATCCACAACCTTAGAACTTTCCGTCACTCGTCCCGCATTCAATGGAGGCATGAACCCACTATCGAGCATAAATACTCCCTCTTGGAGTCACAAGTATCAACTTGGCCGAGCCTCTACTAGCAACGGAGAGCATGCAAGAACATAAACAACATATATGATAGATTGATAGTCAACTTGATATAGTATTCCATATTCATCGGATCCCAACAAACACAACATGTAGCATTACAAATAGATGATCTTGATCATGATAGGCAGCTCACAAGATCTAACATGATAGCACAATGAGGAGAAGACAACCATCTAGCTACTGCTATGGACCCATAGTCCAGGGGTGAACTACTCACACATCAATCCGGAGGCGATCAAGGTGATGAAGAGTCCTCCGGGAGATGATTCCCCTCTCCGGCAGGGTGCCGGAGGCGATCTCCTGAATCCCCCGAGATGGGATTGGCGGCGGCGGCGTCTCTGGAAGGTTTTCCGTATCGTGGCTCTCGGTACGGGGGTTTTCGCGACGAAGGCTTTAAGTAGGCGGAAGGGCGGAGTCGGAGGGCTGACGAGGGGCCCACCCCATAGGGCGGCGTGGGCCCCCCCCGGCCGCGCGGCCCTATGGTGGCGGCGTCTCGTCGCCCCACTTCGTTTCCCTTTCGGTCTTCTGGAAGCTTCGTGGAAAAATAAGACCCTGGGCGTTGATTTCGTCCAATTCCGAGAATATTTCCTTTGTAGGATTTCTGAAACCAAAAACAGCAGAAAACAACAAGCGGCTCTTCGGCATCTCGTCAATAGGTTAGTGCCGGAAAATGCATAATAATGACATAAAGTGTGTATAAAACATGTGAGTATCATCATAAAAGTAGCATGGAACATAAGAAATTATAGATACGTTTGAGACGTATCAAGCATCCCCAAGCTTAGTTCCTACTCGCCCTCGAGTAGGTAAACGATAACAAGGATAATTTCTGAAGTGACATGCTATCATAATATTGATCAATACTATTGTAAAGCATATGAGATGAATGCAGCAATTCGAAGCAATGGTAAAGACAATAAATAAACAACTTAATCATATAGCAAAGACTTTTCATGAATAATACTTTCAAGACAAGCATCAATAAGACTTGCATAAGAGTTAACTCATAAAGCAATAGATTCTTAGTAGAAAGCTTTGAAGAAACACAAAGGAAAATATAAGTTTCAGCAGTTGCTTTCAACTTCAACATGTTTATCTCATGGATAATTGTCAACACAAAGTAATATAACAAGTGCAATAGGTAAACATGTAAGAATCAATGCACATAGTTCACACAAGTGTTTGCTTCTAAGATAGAAAGAAGTAGGTAAACTGACTCAACAATAAAGTAAAAGATAGGCCCTTCGCAGAGGGAAGCATAGATTACTATTTTTGTGCTAGAGCTTTTCATTTTGAAAACATAGAAACAATTTTGTCAACGGTAGTAATAAATCATATGTGTTATGTATAAGACATCCTATAAGTTGCAAGCCTCATGCATAGATTACCAATAGTGCTCGCACCTTGTCCTAATTAGCTTGGATTTACATGGATTATCATTGCATAACATATGTTTCAACCAAGTGTCACAAAGGGGTACCTCTATGCCGCCTGTACAAAGGTCTAAGGAGAAAGATCGCATTTGATTTCTCGTTTTTGATTATTCTCAACTTAGACATCCATACCGGGACAACATAGACAACAAATAATGGACTCATCTTTAATGCATAAGCATTCAACAACAGGTAATATTCTCATAAGAGATTGAGGATTAATGTCCAAACTGAAACTTCCATGATTCATGGTTTTAGTTAGCGGTCCAATGTTCTTCTCTAACAATATGCATACTCAAACCATTTGATCATGATAAATCACCCTTACTTCAGACAAGACGAACATGCATAGCAACTCACATGATATTCAACAAAGGTGTAATAGTTGGTGTCGTCCCCAGAAGCATGGTTACCGCTCAACAAGCAACTTATTAAGAAATAAGATACATAACTACATATTCTTCACCACAATAGTTTTTAAGGCTATTTTCCCATGAGCTATATATTACAAAGACAAGGAATGAAGTTTTAAAGGTAGCACTCAAGTAATTTACTTTGGAATGGCAGAGAAATACCATGTAGTAGGTAGGTATGGTGGACACAAATGGCATAGTTTTGAGAGAATTCCTTATTTGGCCCTGGCTGAAGTTTGTTTTCCTTTTTTGGCCCTGGTAAATTTTCTCTTCCTTTCATGTCCCATAAAGTTTGGTTGGTTCCTTATTTGGCCCTCTAGTACAATTTAAGCACTAAGATGACCATTTTGCCCCTGCTGCAATATGCTGCCAAATTTTTGAGTTTCATAAAAATCTCAAATTTATTTAGAAATACATGTATATGCTTGGGATTTACGTGCAATGTTTCGGGCACAAACTCGTTTTATTTTGGGCTGTGAAAAAAAAACAAAAAGCTGACATTATATAGGCGTATAGTGTACGTATAGTCTGTCAGAAATTTGTCTTTTTTGTATCTTCCAAAATATGATGTATTTTGGGCTGAAATTTCTGTCGTGCATGTGGATTGTCTCTATGTTTGTGCCTATTTAATATCAATTTTTTCTGGAGTTGTGGAAATACAAAAAAAATGCAGTAGTTTTCGGAATAAATTTGAGTTTTTCCGGAATAAATTGTAGCAGGGGCAAAATGGTGCGCTGGTACCAACCATAGTGGGGATCGTTTTTTTAATAACCAACTAGTATATCACAACTTTTTAGTGCAATTTTGTCACATATTGCAACAGAGGCAAAATGGTCATCTTAGTGCTTAAATTGTACTAGAGGGCCAAATAAGGAACCAACCAAACTTTATTGGTCATGAAAGGAAGAAAAAATTTGCGAGGGCCAAAAAAGGAAGGCAAACTTTAGACAGGGCCAAATAAGGAATTCTCTCCATAGTTTTTGGCTCAAGGATTTGGATGCACGAGAAGAATTCCTCTCAATACAAGGCTAGGCTAGCAAGGTTGTTTGAAGCAAACTCAAGTATAAAACGGTACAGCAAAACTTACATATGAACATATTGCAAGCATTATAAGACTCTACGTTGTCTCCTTGTTTTTCAAACACCTTAACCGGAAAATATCTAGACTCTAGAGAAAACAATCATGCAAACCAAATTTTAACAAGCTCTATGTAGTTCTTCATTAATAGGTGCAAAGTACATGATGCAAGAGCTTAAACATGATCTATATGAGCACAACAATTGCCAAGTATCAAATTATTCAAGACATTATACCAATTACCACATGAAGCATTTTCTGTTTCCAACCATATAACAATGAACGAAGCAGTTTCAACCTTCGCCATGAACATTAAAAGTAAAGCTAAGAACATATGTGTTCATACGAAACAGCGGAGCGTGTCTCTCTCCCACACAAGGAATGCTAGGATCCGATTTTATTTGAACAAAACAAAAACAAAAACAAACAGACGCTCCAAGTAAAGCACATAAGATGTGACGGAATAAAAATATAGATTCACTAGAGGTGACCTGATAAGTTGTCGATGAAGAAGGGATGCCTTGGGCATCCCCAAGCTTAGATGCTTGAGTCTTCTTAAAATATGCAGGGATGAACCACGGGGCATCCCCAAGCTTAGACTTTTCACTCTTCTTGATCATATTGTATCATCCTCCTCTCTTGACTCTTGAAAACTTCCTCCACACCAAACTCAAAACAAACTCATTAGAGGGTTAGTGCATAATTGAAAATTCATATATTCAGAGGTGACATAATCATTCTTAACACTTCGGACATTGCAAAAAGCTACTGAAAGTTAATGGAACAAAGAAATCCATCAAACATAGCAAAATAGGCAATGCGAAATAAAAGGCAGAATCTGTCAAAACAGAACAGTCCGTAAAGACGAATTTTTCTGGGGCACTTAACTTGCTCAGATGAAAATTCTCAAATTGAATGAACGTTGCGTACATATCTGAGGATCACACACGTAAATTGGCAGATTTTTCTAAATTACCTACAGAAGGGTTTGCTCAATTTCGTGACAGTAAGAAATCTGTTTCTGCGCAGTAATCCAAATCTAGTATTGACTTTACTATCAAAGACTTTACTTGGCACAACAATGCAATAAAATGAAGATAAGGAGAGGTTGCTACAGTAGTAACAACTTCCAAGACTCAAATATAAAACAAAAGTGCAGAAGTAAAATAATGGGTTGTCTCCCATAAGCGCTTTTCTTTAACGCCTTTCAGCTAGGCGCAGAAAGTGTGAATCAAGTATTATCAAGAGATGAAGCATTAACATCATAATTTTCACAATTTGTCACATTAGGTATCTTAGATGCTCCATTATCCATAGTGGTACTAAGGGCTTTGTCAATTTTAGGCCTATAATAATTTTTTGGTTTAGGCACTTTAGAGACATACATGAACTTTTGCTCCTTACCCACATAAGCTTTCTCCTTAAATTTAGGAGAAGAAAAAGTTGAACCCAAGGTTCCCATAGCTTCTTAAAGTTCACTAATCCTATGGGTTCGATTATCATGAGTAGCACAAGTTTCTAAAACGGCAATTCTCTCATTGATTCCACTTAGAGTTTTATCAAGTTTATCAGTGTTATTAGGTAATATTCCCAATTTAGTCTCAACACTTGGAAGATTTTTCTCTATGGATTCCAACTTTTTCATGACATCTTCAAGAGAGATTTCAATTTTAGCTTCATTAACAGGTGGTATTCCAACTAGACTCTCGATGATGCAACTAGCTTCTAAAGCAGGAGTGCCTAGGAAACTACCTCCCGCAAGAGTATCAAGAACATACCTATTCCAACTAGAGATACCAACATAAAAGTTCCGAAGTAGTATAATAGTGAAGTGTTTCTTAATGCACCTATGATGAGCATCACTAATTCTATACCAAGCATCTTTAAAACTTTCTCCACCTTGTTGCTTAAACGAAAGTAACTAATTTTTTTGTGTTTTTAATATGGAGAACAAGACAGTAAATAAAGTAAAACTAGCAACTAATTTTTTTATTTTTGATATAGGAAGCAAACAAAGCAGTAAATAAAGTAAAGCAAGACAAAAACAAAGTAAAGAGATTGGATGTGGGAGACTCCCCTTGCAGCGTGTCTTGATCTCCCCGGCAACGGCGCCAGAAAAAGTTGCTTGATGGCGTGCAAGACACACGTCCGTTGGGAACCCCAAGAGGAAGGTGTGATGCGTACAGCAGCAAGTTTTCTCTCAGTAAGAAACCAAGGTTATCGAACCAGTAGGAGTCAAGGATCACGTGAAGGTCGTTGGTGACGGAGTGTAGTGCGGCGCAACACCGGGGATTCCAGCGCCAACGTGGAACCTGCACAACACAATCAAAGTACTTTGCCCCAACGTAATGAGTGAGGTTGTCAATCTCACCGGCTTGCTCGTAAACAAAGGATTAAATATATAGTGTGGAAGATGATGTTTGTTTGCGAAGAACGAGTAAAGAACAGAGTTTGCGGTAGATTGTATTTCGGATGTAAAGAATGGACCGGGGTCCACGGTTCACTAGTGGTGTCTCTCCCATAAGATAAGTGGCATGTTGGGTGAACAAATTACAGCTTGGGCAATTGACAAATAGAGAGGGCATAACAATGCACATACATATCACGATGACTACTATGAGATTTAATCGAGGCCATTACGACAAAGTACATAGACCGCTATCCAGGCATGCATCTATGCCTAAAAACTCCACCTTCGAGGTTATCATCCGAACCCCTTCCAAGTATTAAGTTGCAAACAACGGACAATTGCATTAAGTATGGTGTGTAATGTAATCAACACAAATATCCTTAGACAAAGCATTGATGTTTTATCCCTAGTGGCAACAAGACATCCACAACCTTAGAACTTTCTCATCATCGTCCCGCATTCAATGGAGGCATGAACCCACTATCGAGCATAAATACTCCCTCTTGGAGTCACAAGTATCAACTTGGCCAGAGCCTCTACTAGCAACGGAGAGCATACAAGAACATAAACAACATATATGATAGATTGATAATCAACTTGACATAGTATTCCATATTCATCGGATCCCAACAAACACAACATGTAGCATTACAAATAGATGATCCTTATCATGATAGGCAGCTCACAAGATCTAACATGATAGCACAATGAGGAGAAGACAACCATCTAGCTACTGCTATGGACCCATAGTCCAGGGGTGAACTACTCACACATCAATCCGGAGGCGATCATGGTGATGAAGAGTCCTCCGGGAGATGATTCCCCTCTCCGGCAGGGTGCCGGAGGCGATCTCTCGAATCCCCCGAGATGGGATTGGCGGCGGCGGCGTCTCCGGAAGGTTTTCCGTATCGTGGCTCTCGTGCATCGGGGTTTTCGCGACGAAGGCTTTAAGTAGGTGGAAGGGCGGAGTCGGAGGGCTGACGAGGGGCCCACCCCATAGGGCGGCGCGGGCACCCCTCTGGCCGCGCGGCCCTATGGTGGCGGCGCCTCGTCGCCCCACTTCGTTTCCCTTTCGGTCTTCTCGAAGCTTCGTGGAAAAATAAGACCCTGGGCATTGATTTCGTCCAATTCCGAGAATATTTCCTTCGTAGGATTTCTGAAACCAAAAACAGCAGGAAACAGCAACTGGCTCTTCGGCATCTCGTCAATAGGTTAGTGCCGGAAAATGCATAATAATGACATAAAGTGTGTATAAAACATGTGAGTATCATCATAAAAGTAGCATGGAACATAAGAAATTATAGATACGTTTGAGACGTATCACCCACCTCCACGACCACCGCACCGGAACATCCCCGCCGGACTTCCCTGGCCTACCCGAGGCCTCACGATCCTCGTCATCCGGCTGCCCGCCGGAGCCGCTTCATCGACACCGTCATCAACCGGACCGGATCATCCCCGCCGAACCTCGAAACCATATATCGTCCACCCCACCGGAGCCGCTTCGCCGGATCCGTCGTCCACCTCATCGGATCTTGCTCACCGACACCGCTGTGCATGAACCGGATCTGCTTCACCGGCGCCGTGCATGATCTAAACTCTTGTACTGTCGCTTTTCTATTGCTTGCCTGCAAGTTCTTGTTTAATCTTGGGGAACCTGTTTGTGCTAACGACGCGCCGTTACGTTTTTGCAGATGAGATGAGTAACCATGAAGTGTAATGGCCGTCTCTCCAACCCCAAGTAGCACATGTAGTGTACTTCATCACCGGATCTATCAACCCCAGGAAGATCTGCTGTGACTCCCACAGAATGCTTCTCCTAATGTATCCCTTGTTTTAGCGCCATGTTCTGGGTTCAGATTTTTGTTTGTCTGAAGCTCTTTTAGTTCATTCCTAGCTATGACCGTAACACCTTGCTATTTTCTAGTTCATTGCTAACTTTAAGCGATTGAACATTTTGGTTTGCATTCCTCGCTTCCGTAGATGTAGCCATCATAACTTCTATCTTGCTCGGTCGTTGTTACAAAAATTATAGGCTGCTACTATTTTGTTCATGCCAATCTTGTTCTCCCTGAACATGTTGGTTTGCATTCCCTGTACTACAGGTGATGCCATTGTTATTTCTATCTACTTCGTCGTAAGCTAACAAAGTAATTGCCTGCTATTAGTTCATGCATGCTATCGCTCTGCCATCCTGCAAGTTCACAGGTGATCCCACTATATTCTGTTTCTGGTCCATCCTAAGTCGTAGCATTAACTATCCTCTATGGGTTGCTCATTACAACTTTATATCCCAAAACAAATTGATTTGTTTCCCTCATCTACAAGTTTATGAGTGATGACATTATAACTCCTATCAGTTTTATTCCTAGCTATTACAGTAACATCCTGCTATTATTTAGTTCGTGGCCAATTTTAAGTAATTGCACATGTTGGTTCGCATTCCCTGCTCTATAGCTTTTGGCATCGTAACTTCTATATTTGGTTTACATTCCCTGCTATGTAGATCTAGCCATCATAACTTTATCTTGCTCAGTCGTTGTTACAAAAATTATGGCCTCGCTACTATGTTGTTTGTGCCAATTTTTTACTCCATGAACATGTTGGCTTGCATTCCCTGTACTACAGGTGATGCCATTGTTTTGTATCTAGTTCATTGTAAGCTAACAAAGTAAGGACTTAGTTTGACATGCTATCACTCTGCTATCTAGCCTGTAGTACAAATAAACTTGTCATACTACTAGATAATAATTTTGTGTGCCATCTTGTTCTTCAAAAGCTGCATTATTGACTTGTTTCTCTGACTTGGCATGACACTCACATATGGAATGCTGAACATATTGGTTTGCATTTCCTCTTATACAAGTTCACAGGTGATCCCACTATATTCTGTATCTGGTCCATCCTAAGCTCCAGCATTAACTATCCTCTATGTGTTGCTCATTACAAGTTTATATCCCGAAACATCTTGATTTGCATCCCCTTCACTATAAGTTCAGGAGTATTATTTAGTTCACGGTCAATTTGAAGTAATTGCACTTGGCACATGTTGGTTCACATTCCCTCCTCTTTAGCTTTTGCCATCGTAACTTCTATATTTGGTTTACAGTCCCCTTGCTCGTAGATGTAGCCATCATAACTTCATCTTGCTCGACCGTTGTTACAAAATTTATAGCCTGCTACTATGTTGTTCATGCCAATTTTGTACTCCCTGAACATGTTGGTTTGCATGGGACTCGACAGTAGTAAGTATGTTGTTTCATTCTAACGTGCTCTGTTATATTGGCTGTTGGTATGCGGCATGCACTATTTGTTTGCTTATTGTGCGCATTACAATGATCTTGTTATAACGACGAAATGATGAGTTCCAAATTCTTTGGCAAACAATATTGTAGTGTCTTTGCCTTTCCATTGTTGTTGTCTTAACTTGTAATGTCTTTGTTTCAGATATAGGTGTTGCATGGACAACTTAAAAGATTGCCGAATCGCTTCATTGTATTGCTAGGTTTAATTACCATTCAATTTCTCTCGGGTTTTGTAATATTTTTTCAAAGCCTTGCGAATCGATGTAATATTTAGTTAGTTTTTATAGTTCTTTCGCGCATTTTTTCTATGGTGCTTGTGATAAGTGAGGCTATCCGACAGAAATCATGTGCTGCGTAAATATTCTCTGTATCTAAATCACAAATTCCCATCCCTTAAACGTCCCAATTAAGCGAAATCACATATGTACCGGCCCGCAAAATCCTAAAGCGCCTATTATGCCGGCATATAAACAGCAACTAAACAGGCTGGCCCACTTACTTATTGGGCCAGCCCACTTGATTTATGGTGGACCCCACCCACTAATTGGGCCGGCCCACTTGCTTTAAGGTGGACCCCACCCACTAACTGGGCCGGCCCTGTAACAGAAAAGTGGGCCCACGTGCTTATTGGGTCATACCATTTGGTAAATGGGCCGACCTGTTAGAAGGAAAGTGGGCCCCTCAAGCTTATTGGGCCAGCCCGCTAACTCGTTGGGCCAGCCCACCTGATTTCCGGTGGACCCCACATACTAACTGGGCCGGCCCGTTAGCACGATAGTGGCCCCACAAGCTTATTGGGCCGGCCCACTAACTTGTTGGGCCAGCCCAATTGCTTTTGTGGTGGACCCCACTTACTAATTGGGCCGGCTCTGTCGGCAGAAACCGGGCCCCACATGTTTATTGGACCGGCCCGCCAACTCGTTGGGCCAGCCCACTTACTCTATGGTGGACCCCACTTACTAACCGGGTCGGCCCGGTTACATGGAAGTGGGCCCCACCCGCTTATTGGGCCGGCCCCTATCTTGTTGGGCGAGCCCACTTGCTATATTGTGGACCCCACATACTAACTGAGCCGGCCCTTTAACAGGAAAGTGGGACCCACCTGTTTTTTTGGGTCGGCCCACTAGCTTGGTGGGCCAGCCCACTTGATCTATGGTGGACCCCACTTACTAAATGGGCCTGTTCCGATAGCAGAAAAGTGGGACCCACATGCTAAATGGGCCGGCCCAATACCTTCTTGGGCCGGCCCAATTGCTTCGTGGTGGACCCCACTTGTTAAATGGGCCGGCCCGATAACAGGAAAGTGGGCCCCACATGTCTAGTGGGCCGGCCCGTTTGCCTGTTGACCGGTCAAACGAGTGCATTCGGCCCGGCCCACGGGCTTAGTGGGCCGGCCCATTTAAAGTTTGACCAGTCAACACTAGAGGTTAGGCCCGGCCCACGTGCCTAATGGACCAACCTAGTTATATAGTTGACTGGTCAAACTAAGTCACCGGCCCGGCCCGAAACTAAATGGGTTGGCCCGCTTAAGGCGTGGCGGGCCTCGTGTGGGCCTACCATCTACCACGGGGATTCGCCGGTAAACGCCGTTAACTACCGGCTAACGGCGTCCGCCACGTGTCGGCTTGCATGACGTCGCGAGTCAACGGGCTCCCGAAAACACATCCGCAACGGTCCGATTTTCCGTGGCGGAAGGGCGCCCGAACGCGACGGACCGACAAAAACGTGGTAGGACTTTGCCTGACGCAGCTTGGACCACAGAACCCATATCGTCGGGTTAGGCCCATAGGCGACGAAAAATGGCCCTTAGTGGACGATTTTGGGACGTTGTCTGTTTGAACTTTTCTTGTAGTGATAGTAAGATAGAACAACTTAAATAATAACTGGTTAAAACTTGTCAACCTTGTGAGTGCCCTTGTAAGTACTGCCTTGCAAGGGGGGAAAGCATCGGTTGTGTTTTGTTTGCAGAGTATAGAACTGTTAGTTTATGCACTCTCTCACCTTCTCTGATAGACGATCGTTGTAGAGTGTCTCTATAGGTTTTTAATGCTTGCGCGCTGCCGCTTAACCCCACCATATTGCCTATGACGTTCCTCTTGCGTCCTCTAAGTCCCCTGCGTGCCTCAAGTACAAAGGACGACTGGTTGACGAATGCTTATACGTCTTGAAGTCTTGATAAGTACGAACCCGTACTTATTGCTGCTTCTTTGGGACATAACCGGGCAGGTATGAAGATATGTTCGATGAAGAACGACGCTAGCAAGGTTACCCTTCCGGCTTGGCCTGGGCAGGGTTATGGACGCCGTCGTTTATCTTCAGGACTCTTAGTCCAATTTGTATCTTGTCCGTACTCGGACATATTTGATCTTTTGTATGATTTGGATCTTATGTTTTATATTTGTATCTTGACTCGTTGCGGTCGTTGTTGTTATATACTCCCTCCGTTCCTTTCTAGCCTATAGATTTTTGGCATTTGTTTCAGAATATAAGGTTGTAGCTTAGCTTATTTTCAATTACACCCTCCCCGTTCAGCTCCCAAATCGTTCAGGTCCCAATTTTTTTATGGTAAGTTAGTAAGATATGATTTCCCAAATTTTACGTTGATCTCAAATCGTTCAGCTAGGGGTCTTGTGTAAAAAATACTCTTGCGCTAATTTCCATGCCAAAAAACTGTAGGCACTATAGAATGGAAAAGAGGGAGTATCCGTTTCTTGTGGGCTCTATTGTAAACCTGTTGTAATGTTACTGCTCGTGTCAATTCCTCCAGCATCACGTGTGTGATCCGTCGTGCACGTCGTGTCGGAGGGCGTCTCTGGATCGATATCATGCGGATTTCGGCGGGTTCGCTGGGATCCTCATGGTACCGGTTTGGGGGCGTCACAGTCCTCGATGTTTCAAAGGCTACAGGGGATCCAAAGAAACTGCCAAGTAGGCATAAATCAGGGGCCAAAAATAATCCAATAAAGGAAACGTTCATTGTACATTGAGGCTGACATATGGGACCCATTTGCAGCAGCATCCTCAACGTTAACAAGACGACAGGGATCCAAAGAAAAAGTCAATTTTCTAGAAATTGATACGTCTCCAACGTATCGATAATTTCTTGTGTTCCATGCCACATTATTGATGTTATCTACATGTTTTATGCACACTTTATGTCATATTCGTGCATTTTCTGGAACTAACCTATTAACAAGATGCCGAAGTGCCAGTTCCTGTTTTCTGCTGTTTTTGGTTTCAGAAATCCTAGTAACGAAATATTCTCGGAATCGGACGAAATCAACGCCGAAAGTCTTAGAAATACGCGAAGCTTCCAGAGCACCGAAGAAAGGTCAGAGGGGTGCCGGGGGGCCCCACACCGTGGGCGGCGCGGCCCAGGGGGGGCGCGCCCCCTATGGTCCGGGCAGCCCGGGCCCCCTCCGACTCCGACTCTTCGCCTATTTAAGTCGTCGCGACCTAAAACCTCGACACCAATTGACGAAACTCCGGAAAAGCTTCCGGGGCGCCGCCGCCATCGCGAAACTCCAATTCGGGGGACAGAGCTCTGTTCCGGCACCCTGCCGGAGCGGGGAAGTGCCCCCGGAAGGCTTCTCCATCGACACCGCTGCCATCTCCATCGCCACCGCTGCCATCTCCACCGCCATCTTCATCACCGCTCGCTGCTCCCATGAGGAGGGAGTAGTTCTCCATCGAGGCTCGGGGCTGTACCGGTAGCTATGTGGTTCATCTCTCTTCCATGTACTTCAATACAATGATCTCATGAGCTGCTTTACATGATTGAGATTCATATGAGTTTTGTATCACAATTCATCTATGTGCTACTCTAGTGATGTTATTAAAGTAGTTCTATTCCTCCTGCATGTGCGTAAAGGTGACTAGTGCGTGCACCGTGTGGTTCTTGTCGTAGGCTATGATCATGATCTCTTGTAGATTGTGGAGTTAATTATCATTATGATATTATTGATGTGATCTATTCCTCCTACATATGCATGAAGGTTACAAGTGTGCATGCTATGCTAGTACTTGGTTTAGTCTCGTTGATCTATCTTACACTAAAGGTTACTTAAACATGAGCATTATTGTGGAGCTTGTTAACTCCGGCATTGAGGGTTCGTGTAATCCTACGCAATGTGTTCATCATCCAACAAAAGTGTAGAGTATGCATTTATCTATTCCGTTATGTGATCAATGTTGAGAGTGTCCACTAGTGAAAGTGTAATCCCTAGGCCTTGTTCCTAAATACCGCTGAGTTACTATCGCTTGTTTACTCGTTTTACTCGCGTTACTACTCGCTGCAATACCACCACCATCAACTACACGCCAAGCACTTTTCTCGGCACCGTTGCTACTGCTCATACTTATTTATACCACCTGTATTTCACTATCTCTTCGCCGAACTAGTGCACCTATTAGGTGTGTTGGGGACACAAGAGACTTCTTGCTTTGTGGTTGCAGGGTTGCATGAGAGGGATATCTTTGACCTCTTCCTCCCCGAGTTCGATAAACCTTGGGTGATCCACTTAAGGGAAAACTTGCTGCTGTTCTACAAACCTCTGCTCTTGGAGGCCCAACACTGTCTACAGGAAAGGAGGGGGAAAGTAGACATCAAGCACTTTTCTGGCGCCGTTGCCGGGGAGGAAAGGTAAAAAGGCTCTCATACTACGGTCCCAGGTAAAGTATTTTTCTGGCGCCGTTGTGTGTGTGCTCGAAGCTATTTCCTTTAGATCCTGCAATTGCATCTTGTTGTTTCTTGTTTACACTAGTTTGGCATAATGTACAAGAGTGAGCTTCTTGTTCTATTTCCTGATTTAAAACATGGATTGTTTGATGCGAAAATTAAAAAACCTATGAAATCTTCTTTGCATGTCTGGTAGTAATATTAGTATGAACGCTTTGAACACCATTGTTGACAATGATATAGAAAGTTCTAAGCTTGGGGACGCTGGTTTTCATGATATTTTTAGTCCCCCAAGCATTGAGGAGAAAATTTTCTTTGATGATACTTTGCCTCCTATTTCTGATGATTATAATGATAGTGGTCCTTTGATGCCACTTACTGCTGAGAGTAAATTTTGTTGTGATTATACTATGCCTCCTACACTTGATGAGAATAATAATGATAGCTACTTTGTTGAATTTGCTCCCACTACAACTAATAAAATTGATTATGCTTATGTGGAGAGTAATAATTTTATGCATGAGACTCATGATAAGAATGCTTTATGTGATAGTTATATTGTTGAGTTTGCTCATGATGCTACTGAAAGTTATTATGAGAGAGGAAAATATGGTTGTAGAAATTTTCATGTTACTAAAATGCCTCTCTATGTGCTGAAATTTTTGATGCTACACTTGTTTTATCTTCCTATGCTTGTTACTTTGCTCCTCATGAACTTGTTTATTTACAAGATTCCTATGCATAGGAAGCATGTTAGACTTAAATGTGTTTTGAATTTGCCTCTTGATGCTCTCTTTTGCTTCAAATACTATTTCTTGCGAGTGCATCATTAAAACTGCTGAGCCCATCTTAATGGCTAAAAAGAAAGAACTTCTTGGGAGATAACCCATGTGTTATTTTGCTACAGTACTTTGTTTTATATTTGTGTCTTGGAAGTTGTTTACTACTGTAGCAACCTCTCCTTATCTTAGTTTTGTGTTTTGTTGTGCCAAGTAAAGTCTTTGATAGTAAAGTAAGTACTAGATTTGGATTACTGCGCAGTTCCAGATTTCTTTGCTGTCACGAATCTGAGCCCATTGCCCTGCAGGAAGCTCAGAAAATTATGCCAATTTACGAGCATGATCCTCAGATATGTACGCAACTTTCATTCAATTTGAGCATTTTCATTTGAGCAAGTCTGGTGGCCTAATAAAATCCATCTTTACGGACTGTTCTGTTTTGACAGATTCTGCCTTTTATTTCGCATTGCCTCTTTTGCTATCTTGGATGAATTTCTTTGATCCATTAATGTCCAGTAGCTTTATGCAATGTCCAGAAGTGTTAAGAATGATTGTGTCACCTCTGAACATGTTAATTTTTATTGTCCACTAACCCTCTAATGAGTTGTTTCGAGTTTGGTGTGGAGGAAGTTTTCAAGGATCAAGAGAGGAGTATGATACAATATGATTAAGGAGAGTGAAAGCTCTAAGCTTGGGGATGCCCCGGTGGTTCATCCCTGCATATATCAAGAAGACTCAAGCGTCTAAGCTTGGGGATGCCCAAGGCATCCCCTTCTTCATCGACAACATTATCGGGTTCCTCCCCCGAAACTATATTTTTATTCCATCACATCTTATGTGCATTTTCTTGGAGCGTCTGTTTGTTTGCTTTTGTTTTTGTTTTTGTTTGAATAAATTGGATTACATCATGCTTGTGTGGGAGAGAGACACGCTCCGCTGGTTCATATGAACACATGTGTTCTTAGCTCATAATATTCATGGCGAAGTTTCCTCTTCGTTAAATTGTTATATGGTTGGAATTGGAAAATGATACATGTAGTAATTGCTATAATGTTTTGGGTAATGTGATACTTGGCAATTGTTGTGCTCATGTTTAAGCTCTTGCATCATATACTTTGCACCCATTAGTGAAGAAATACATAGAGCATGCTAAAATTTGGTTTGCATAATTGGTCTCTCTAAGGTCTAGATAATTTCTAGTAAGGTGTTTGAACAACAAGGAAGACGATGTATAGTCTTATAATACTTGTAATATGTCTTTTATGTGAGTTTTGCTGTACTAGTTCATCCTTGTGTTTGCCTCAAACAACCTTGCTAGCCTAAACCTTGTATCGAGAGGGAATACTTCTCATGCATCCAAATACTTGAGCCAACACTATGCCATTTGTGTCCACCATACCTACCTACTACATGGTATTTCTCCGCCATTCCAAAGTAAATTGCTTGAGTGCTACCTTTAAACAATTCAAAATTTATTACCTCTTATTTGTGTCAATGTTTTATAGCTCATGAGGAAGTATGTGGTGTTTATCTTTCAATCTTGTTGGGCAACTTTCACCAATGGACTAGTGGCTTCATCCGCTTATCCAATAATTTTGCAAAAAGAGCTGGCAATGGGATTCCCGAGTCCCAAATTAACAAACTAAAAATAGACACTCCTCCATGGTATGTGATTGTTGGACGGCACCCGAAGGATTCGGTTAGCCATGGCTTGTGTAAGCAAAGGTTGGGAGGAGTGTCATCATAATAAAACTAAAATAAAAAGGTACTCCTTCATGGTATGAGATTGTTGGCAGGCACCCGAGGATTCGGTTAGCCATGGTTTGTGAAAGAAAGGTTGGAAGGAGTGCCATCCAAAAATAAAATAAAATGGGAGCCGCTCTTTGAAGGTTTGTCCGGCAAGGGGTTAGAGTGCCCACTACCATTCGTTGACAACAACATACACCTCTCAAAACTTTATTTTTATGCTCTCTATATGTTTTCAAAATCAAAGCTCTAGCACAAATATAGCAATCGATGCTTTCCTCTTTGAAGGACCATTCTTTTACTTTTATGTTGAGTCGGTTCACCTATTTCTCTCCACCTCAAGAAGCAAACACTTGTGTGAACTGTGCATTGATTCTTACATATTTGCATATTGCATTTGTTATATTGCTTTGCATTGACAATTATCCATGAGATATACATGTTATAAGTTGAAAGCAACCGCTGAAACTTCATCTTCCATTGTGTTGCTTCAATGTCTCTACTTTGAATTATTGCTTTATGAGTTAACTCTTATGCAAGACTTATTGATGCTTGTCTTGAAGTGCTATTCATGAAAAGTCTTTGCTTTATGATTCAGCTTGTTTACCCATGTCATATACATTGTTTTGATCACTGCATTCACTACATATGCTTGTACAAATAGTATGATCAAGGTTATGATGGCATGTCACTCCAGAAATTATCTTTGTTATCGTTTTACCTGCTCGGGACGAGCGGAACTAAGCTTGGGGATGCTGATACGTCTCCAACGTATCGATAATTTCTTGTGTTCCATGCCACATTATTGATGTTATCTACATGTTTTATGCACACTTTATGTCATATTCGTGCATTTTCCGGAACTAACCTATTAACAAGATGCCGAAGTGCCAGTTCTCGTTTTCTGCTGTTTTTGGTTTCGAAATCCTAGTAACGAAATATTCTCGGAATCGGACGAAATCAACGCCGAAAGTCTTAGAAATACGCGAAGCTTCCGGAGCACCGAAGAAAGGTCGAGAGGGTGCCGGGGGGCCCCACACCCGTGGGCGGCGCGGCCCAAGGGGGCGCGCCCCCTATGGTCCGGGCAGCCCGGAGCCCCTCCGACTCCGACTCTTCGCCTATTTAAGTCGTCGTGACCTAAAACCTCGACACCAATTGACGAAACTCCGGAAAAGTTACCGTGGCGCCGCCGCCATCGCGAAACTCCAATTCGGGGGACGGAACTGCGTTCCGGCACCCTGCCGGAGCGGGGAAGTGCCCCCGGAAGGCTTCTCCATCGACACCGCTGCCATCTCCATCGCCACCGCTGCCATCTCCACCGCCATCTTCATCACCGCTGCTGCTCCCATGAGGAGGGAGTAGTTCTCCATCGAGGCTCGGGGCTGTACCGGTAGCTATGTGGTTCATCTCTCTTCCATGTACTTCAATACAATGATCTCATGAGCTGCTTTACATGATTGAGATTCATATGAGTTTTGTATCACAATTCATCTATGTGCTACTCTAGTGATGTTATTAAAGTAGTTCTATTCCTCCTGCATGTGCGTAAAGGTGACTAGTGCGTGCACCGTGTGGTTCTTGTCGTAGGCTATGATCATGATCTCTTGTAGATTGTGGAGTTAATTATCATTATGATATTATTGATGTGATCTATTCCTCCTACATATGCATGAAGGTTACAAGTGTGCATGCTATGCTAGTACTTGGTTTAGTCTCGTTGATCTATCTTACACTAAAGGTTACTTAAACATGAGCATTATTGTGGAGCTTGTTAACTCCGGCATTGAGGGTTCGTGTAATCCTACGCAATGTGTTCATCATCCAACAAAAGTGTAGAGTATGCATTTATCTATTCTGTTATGTGATCAATGTTGAGAGTGTCCACTAGTGAAAGTGTAATCCCTAGGCCTTGTTCCTAAATACTGCTGAGTTACTATCGCTTGTTTACTTGTTTTTATCTGCGTTACTACTGCTGCAATACCACCACCATCAACTACACGCCAAGCACTTTTCCGGCACCGTTGCTACTGCTCATACTTATTTATACCACCTGTATTTCACTATCTCTTCGCCGAACTAGTGCACCTATTAGGTGTGTTGGGGACACAAGAGACTTCTTGCTTTGTGGTTGCAGGGTTGCATGAGAGGGATATCTTTGACCTCTTCCTCCCTGAGTTCGATAAACCTTGGGTGATCCACTTAAGGGAAAACTTGCTGCTGTTCTACAAACCTCTGCTCTTGGAGGCCCAACACTGTCTACAGGAAAGGAGGGGGAAAGTAGACATCAAAATCATGAGTGAAAAAAATCCAAGAAAGGAACATTAATCGTTCAGAGAGGATGACATGTGGGACCCATTTTACAGCAGCGTCCTCATTGTTTCAATGGCGACAGGGGATCGAAAAAAGGCAAATAGCCAGAAATTAGGGGACAAAAATAAATCCAACAAAGTAAAGGTTTATTGTTCACAGAGGCTGACATGTGGGACCCATGAGCCAGCAGTGTCCTCAACGTTTCAAAGGCAGTAGAGGATCAAAAGAAAAAAGAAAGTTGCCAAAAATTAGGGGTAAAAAATAAATCCAAGAAAGTAAACTTTTATTGTACATAGAGGATGGCATGCGGGACCCATGAGCCAGCAGCTCCCTCAACGTTTGAAAGGCGGCATGAGATCGAAAGAAAAGGTAAGTGACCAAATATCAGGAGCCAAAAATAATCCAAGAAAAGAAACTTTATTTTTTGTACATAGAAGATGACATGCGGGTCCCATTTTGCAGCAGCGGTCTCAACGTTTCCAAGGCGTCACGGGATCGAAAGAAAAAGGCAAGTGACCAAATATCAGGAGCCAAAAATAATCCAAGAAAAGAAACTTTTATTGTACATAGAGGATGACATGCGGGTCCCATGAGCCAGCAGCTTACTCAACGTTTGAGAGGCGGCATGAGATCGAAAGAAAAAGGCAAGTGACCAAATATCAGGAGCCAAAAATAATCCAAGAAAGAAAATTTTATTGTACATAGAGGATGACATGCGGGTCCCATTTTATAGCAGCGGTCTTAACGTTTCAGAGGGACACGGGATTGAAAGAAAAAGGCAAGTGACCAAATATTTAACTCCAAGAAAAGAAACTTGATTGTACATAGAGGATGACATGCTGGTCTCATTTTGCAACAGCGATATCAACGTTTCGAGGCGGCACGGGATCGAAAGAAAAAGGCAAGTGACCAAATATCAGGTGCCAAAAATAACTCCAAGAAAAGAAACTTGATTGCACATAGAGGATGACATGCGGGTCCCATTTTGCAGCGAGCGGTCTCAACGTTTCCAAGGCGGCACGGGATCAAAAGAAAAAGGAAGTAGCCAGAAATCAGGGGGTCAAAAAATCCAAGAAAATAAAGAATTTTCGTTCATAGAGGATGACATGCGGGACCCATGATCATGCATCGTAAACGGCTCGATCGGTGAACGTTGAATGAGATGGCGCGATCGAGAAAAAAAACAATGTTAGAGAGGCTGCCATCTGGGCCCTAAATCCCTGGGCGGTGAGGATTTGCATTGACTTGGTTGGCGCACCCGAGAATTCATCATGCACCACGTCCCGGGCCACCATACGCAATGTTTTCCACGTTTTTGTCGTCTAGATGGCCTCAAAAATGGGAAAAAAAAGTTTTGACATGCACCACAGAGAGAGAAAAATCGTCGGCCATGGTGCATCGAGCAACCACGGCGCGACTTTCAATTCGTCGGCTATGGCAACTTTTCTTGTAGTGACATATAGTTGCATGATTCAGTGTGCTTTTTAATGAATATCAATTTGCAAGTGTTTTATCAAGAGCTATTTCTTATTCATGTTTTGATGCTGAATGTTACTTTACTTTGTTTAACATGGATTGATTAATTCTATGGACACTTATGTATGCATTTAGACGGTCAACTTTCTCCTTCTTGCTAGCCCAAAAATTCCAACAAGTAAAAACTTGTTTTCCAACACCTTCAACCAAAGTTTTTCCAATGAGTCCACCATATCTACCTATTAGCTTTAAGATATTCCAAGTATGTATATCATGTTATATTGTATTATCTATGCTTCCAAATTAAGATGCTTATGTTATTATTTGTTATGGGAATAGTTGGTTAAAAAATCTCTCACTAACTTGATGCACACTTTACTTTTCTTCGCACTTATTAAACTTGAACCACTATGATTAAGATTATGAAGTTGTGTGCCTGACAAGAATGTTGGTTGGGAGTTAGCTCATATGTGATGTCACATGGCAAGCTTTCAACATTGCTCTTAATTATATTTAGTTGATATAATGTACTTTTGTCTATGAATGCCTAACATTGACTAAAATAATTGTGGAAACATGGCAAGTTTGAGGAGTGAATATAAATGGCTAGAGAGATGCCTGTGTGGCTAAACCAAGCCATGCGAGATGCATGGTGGAAATTTACTTACACTCAATAGTGGACCCTCACTGATGCACTTTACAATAAAAAGCTATACCCTTGGTAAATAAAAAGAGTGCTGAGATTTTTCATTGTGTTTGTTTGTCTTGTCATTTTGACATGGGCTTGTTCCATGTCCTGAGACAAGAGGTACCCCAATTGACGCTCTTGATTACGCTATTATTACTTGCAATGACTTTAATTTGAACTTGCTTTGTGGCCTGAGTTGAGTAGCCAGTTTGAGAAGTATTTGTTTTCACGGGGCATGATGCATTCAACCTGTACTTTTTGTCAAGCACATTACTCATATTTGCTTTCACTTTCAACTTAACCATTCAAGATGCTATGATAGGGGTAATGAGAGCTCCACACCAATGAATACCACATTACAAACATTAACTTAAGTTGAAGCATTTGGAAGCTAGATGAGACTTATTCATGTTTGAGCTCTACTTATTTATCTATCTTTCCAAAGTGTCCACCTTTTATATTCAGATTTCTAAAAAAAAAATACACGATGACCATTATAGGATGTCTTTTACTTTTCATTATTCATTCATTTGGTCCATATTACTTTCTTCTATGTCAAACTTTGTGAATTATCATTGAACATCCTTACATTGAATATTTGATATCACTTCATAAACTATTGTGTATATTGCTACTCCTTTGAGATTGAATCATTTGACTTTATGTAGCAATAGTAATCATCTTTGATATTCATTTATTGTATTAAGATGCAAAGTCCATGTTAGTTTTATCACCTTCATACTCGAGGAAGAGTATAGGTTAAGCTTGGGGATGTTGATGCATGTAAAATGCATACATGAACTTTGCATTGTATTACTTATATTTCAATCATATTTGCATCATATAAGGGTTATATCATTATTTTATATTGATTTTGGGGATATTTCACAGTTTCCCTTTTTTCTGGAATTAACCCTGCACTGTCAGAAAACCCCCTTTTCTATATTTTGATGTTTTAGGGACTCAAACGACATCCAAATCACCTGAGATTTTACAAGGATCAGTTTTTGGAAGGAAGGAGTACGAGCCAAGGAAGCGCAAAAAAGGAAGTCCGAGGACTGACAGGGGCAGGCCCACACAACCAGATTCCTTGTTCGCGTGGGGTGCCCCATCCTGGCCCTTGAGCCTCTGATGACGTCCGTTTTCATCTACATGCCTCCGTCTTGACCTAAAAACGTCTATAAAAATACTCCCCCGACGCCTTTCGGAAGGGATCACCGCAAAAACACAGAAACATGAAAACAGAGACCTGGTGTTGCAGATTGGAGGGGGAAAACTCCGGCGGGGCGTTGCCGGCGTGGTCTCCAGCACCTCCAATAACTCCACCATCGTCACCATGATGAAGAGGGAGTAGTTCACCCGTCGACTATGGGTTTTTGGAAGTAACTTATGTATCTCTCCTCTCTTTGAGCTTCACTAATTAGCACCGTATGAGCTGCTGAACATGATTACGGTCATCTATGTAATACCTTTGTGGTGGATCTTTTTATGAGTTAATATATGTTTGAGATTGCAATAGTTTTGTTTTAGTTATGAAGGTAGATGCATATTATGTACCCCGTTCTTGTTTACTTGTTCTAATCAAACTTGTGTATGAGGGTGTGTGAGGGGGAACATATGCATTAGATGGAGTAACTGGGGGTGGCTAGTGCGATGAAAGTGATAGAAATTCCGTGATCCAATCGGGTGTTTACCTTACTTTGTTACCTCACTAGGGATAAATAGAATACATGCTACCGGGGATGTGGGGTGACCTTGCCACTTCTCCATGACTAGATCTAGCATGTTCTTATTTTAACTTCATGTCATAGAACTTAATGCTATACTCTGATTTATCTTAATTACTAGGGTGTTATGATTTAGTTCGCATCTTGGTGGAGTATAAGAGAGATTAATACACAAAAGATCTCTACGTTAGGACGTGATGCCCATATAACTAGTAACTTGTCATGAAACTTTTATGTTGCAATCATATATGTCAATTCTATTGTTCCATTGTCTACCACTTTATAAAAGAGAGAGTGCATTTGTGAAACTATGAACCCCAGTCCATTTTTAATCATAAGAAACACCTTTCCAACACTTTATACACACTTTTTATTTTCAACCATTTAAATATCCGAAAATACAAAAAACACTTTTATTTCTTGCATTCACAATATAAAACCCAAAAATATCATCCAATATTGTTTCCACCATCCTTGCATTATTATTTACCAGCCTTTGCATATCAAGTTGTTTTATAGAGTTGTGCAAGTAGAGAGATCTATCCCACTAGTTCCACACACCACACTGTTTTCTAGCACCGTTGCATTACCATCCATATAATTGCATATTTATTTATTGTTTGTATTTATTATCTTTTCACCATGATGTCTGACATTCTATGGTGTCACCATGGACATTGCTTGACCGTTCTAATTGTGCAATATGGTATGTTGGTTCTTAGGCTCAACAGAAACATATATACATAATTGTGCAATCTGGTATGTTGGTTCTTTTCAGGATTGTACTACTTTTTTGTTTGATTATATTAAATCTTAACTAATATGGAAGTTTATATCATTTATTAATCTGATCTTTTTCCATGGTAGGCATCCAGAATGCCAAGAAGAAAAAGTTTGGGGCCGTAGCGGGAGGATACTTACATGGCTCTTCTTGCTGCATTAATAGTAGGTTAGTTGTGAAGTTTGTCCTCTCAAGTAGTCTGATCCTGAACCGACGTAGATTTTTTTGTTATCTAAGGCTAGTCAATATTTTTATGGCGTTTGAAGTTTACATCATTCCTACTAATAACTAAGTTTACTCATAAGTGTTCCTCTCCTAATTTCTTGTAGACGAACATCGGTGTATGTACTGACGTGATTGCAGGAGAGCAAGCGTCAAGCATAATATTTCAGTTTTCGGAGCCAAAGAGAAGACAACCAGAGACATGAATCTGGCAAATTCAGTATGAGGCGCTCAGTGACCATGGAAAGAAGTCTTGAGAAAATAAAAAGAGGGGTGTTGTACAAGGTGACCAAGAATGGGAGCAGAAAGATGACTAGGGACAGGACTTTTCCCGCTTAAATCAGAGGTACAAAGTCAAGTTTCCCTTGCTCCATTCTATGATTGCTTCACTATATAGGATCTCCTGCAATACTAGGGCTACTAATTTGTGATGTGTAGAGATGAAACCACTAACTACGGATGAATTGCTTCAGCTACGATTCAGTGCCCTTTTCTCACTTTCTTTGTCAACTTGAGTCAGAAATACATGCGGAGGTATTTGTTGTGACTTATGCTCTGTTTAGTCAGAAATACATGCGGAGGTTAGACACGAGAATTTTGTTTATTGGCTTATACCAATGAGTTCTTACATCTCAGTTTAATTTAGGCAGTGATGATCAATAAAGAAGAATTCATAGGCCAAACTGGGGCATACCCTCTTGATGTTGTCAATAGAAGAATTTTGTTTATTGCTTATACCAGTGAGTTCTTACATCAATCATGCTTCTTCTATTCTTACTGGAGATGGTAAAGAGGCACTCCAGTACAATGTTATGATTGATGCATTCAGGAAAACTGTTCACCACAAAGGTTTTCCCATCTGCTAAAAAGTGCTCGGATGCTATTTGTCACGTCCGGCACTCGCTCCGTGACCGTCGGATGGAGTTGATCACGCCCGCGTCGCGACTCTTTTCCGACACACGCTTTTGCTTGGGTCCCACCAAGCTGTTTGTCGGGAGACGCAACCCTCCTTCTCTTTCCCCATTTCCATTCCCCATTCCCGTCAAATCGCGCTAGGGTTTGGCTGAGAAATCATTGAGGTGAGCGGTTCGTCGATCTCGTCGCCGGAGAGGGAGACGCGCGCGAGAGTGTGCCGATCTCGTCGCCGGATAGCGATCCACGTGCGAGGACGGAGAGCACGGTGCCCGAGCAGGAGGGCGGGGTTCTCGGCGGTGAGTGGCCTGTGCTCTGATTCTGAGTTGTGATCGGCCATGCCGGCGGATGAGGAGAAGGCACACCTGCCTGGTCCGTCACCGCCCACGACCTTCATCTGCGTTGTCGACCTCCTGGAGTACCGGGTCCGCATCAAGCATGGAGCACCGCGTATTGGCCACGCGCGAGCGGCGGCGGCGAGGAGGCTGACCACCTCCACCCGCCCAGGGCGCCGTTCGGCGCCATTCATCTGAGTGATACACTCGCATCGTGGACGTCCAGCAGGCAACCGTCGATGCGCGGGCATGCCGACCCGCGAGGACACGGGCTTCACGCATCTGGGTGCGACAGAGAGGTCCACCATGCCCACGCTTCCGACATCCAGTGCCCACCGGAGCCGGCAGTTTTCCCGCTGGTCCCGGTCGTGGCCGAGCACGGTAGCGCACCGGCCAGGTTGTTGTTACTCGTTGGTTCTGATCGTGGTCATGTTACGGCGTTGCGAGTGCTATCACCTGCAGGTTTGCTGCGCTATCGCCTTTTTCTCATGTTGAAAGTATTGCATAACTTTGCAAGACTGTAAAATCCAACTCGCAATGCCCGTATTGTTATGTTAACCTTGCCACAAAGCAATCAATTCATGGGATCTTCTTGAATTGCAACAATAACTTTCACAAGTGCTTACGTAGATGAAGAGTAAGCTCCTCCATCTCACTTATGAAATGATGTTTAAGAATACCAATATAGACTGTTACCACCCATCACTTCTTTTGATCCGGACACAAGCGCGAGCAGTGTACCTTGTGCTTCATGATGTACCCGTAATTTTAAGCCCTTGAGTTTGTCCGTGCTACCATTAACATTTTTCCATCATCCGATTTGATGAAACATTTTGTGAAGCTAGGATCATACTACATGATGCATACAGACTTATTCAACTACTGCCCTCCCGAGTCTAGGATAATACGTAGCAGGATACATATTAGCTTTAAGTGAATTTATGAGGTGTTTTATAAATCCTTCCTTAGTCTGGCCATGCTCTAGTTCTTGGGTCAAGTCTCCAGGAATGGCTTTACATATGTGTGAAGTAACACCGACAAGGACCTCTATCTACACTCATAATTGATTCCAAAACCTGTATTGGGAATAGTTAGATGCTGATCTCAGTTTAGTGTTTGTTCACACCTTTTTGATGTGCACATACTTGCTCTGTAGCATGTTATATTAGTCACCCATGGGCAATGTCTGTTGAGGGAGACTTGTTCTGATTTTCAGCATCCCCTGAATCAATTAAGCGGGTTTTGATAAAATACTTAAGTTACTTTTATTATCCGACTAAGTTGATTTTTATCATCCAAACTAAGTTTATTATAAGAGATGGTACTAGTTTCGTATTATGTTGCTTTTTGCCAGCATGCTTAAGGTTATCTAATGATTTAACTAGGTTGCCTTTTGTAGTCTGGATAAGTTGCTTTACATCATCTAACCTAATTTTAACTAACAACCAAATGCCCCTCAGTTTTATAGTAATTCTAATTAAGTTGCTTTAATCACCATGCTTAATTTGTTCCCATCACTTAACCTAAGTTTTAATAAATGATATCTAAGGTTTCAACTACATCGGTAGTAAGCAACTTACCCGAGAATTGAGCTTTCGCTCGGTATTTGTAGCAGAGTTTGCTAGAACAATGCAAATCTGAGTTTTGGAGATGGGAATGGTTGGCCGTGGGAGATATATTAACTTACACTTACCTTGCACTATGTTGATGGCTAACATCCATGAAAAATTGCAGGCAAACACAAAGTGAGACCAATTAAACCAACAAAACAGTTGTAAGAGTCTTGCTAACGGCCTAGACATTGAATGTTGAGATTATGTACTGTTCTATACTTCATATCCGCATTTAGAGTGTGGGGCCTTGTTCCGGCACAGTGTTGTATTGCATCTGTATTGTCTGTTCGAAGAATTCAGTTAATCATTACCCACAATAAATGTTCATATATCCATGTACGGCTGAACGACTGTGATTTGGGTGAGTGTGGCTCCTATGAGCCAAAAATCCGCTCTGCTAAAGTAGTATACTGAATTCAGCTAAGTTACCTTTTAGTTAGGTAGCTAAGTTGTTTTTATCTGCAATAAAAGTTGACTTGGCATCAATTTTAAGTTGCTTTTTGTTTTCTATCTAAGTTGCATACAGGCTACCTTTTTTTGTTAAAGCTATATGCATAAAGGTCGGATTTTTGCTATCATGATTTAAGTTGCTTTTTGCTAAATACTTCCTCCGTCCCAAAATGTAAGGCGTCTAAGGATTGGTTAAAAGTCGAACTTTACAAACTTTGACCAAATATTTAGAAAAATATATTTACATCTACAATATCGAATGGACATATTAAGAAAATATACTTTATGGTGAATCTATTCATGTTGATTCGAGTACTATAAATATTTATATTTTTGTGTATAAAGTTGCTCAAACTTAAAAAATGTTGACTTTTGACTAATTCTTAGGTGCCTTACATTTTGGGACGGAGGAAGTACATGTTTTTATTACACCTTTACCATAGTGGAGTCCCCATCGGCGTAAAGCCACATGGGCTAGCTGTTTTTTAATAAAGCTATATGCATAAAGGTGGGCGCAATGTCATTTTAAGTTGAATTATCATAATGATTAAGTTATTTTTGCTAAATACCTAAGTTGCATATTGATTGTAGTTCAGTTCTCCCCTTTTCTTATTAGGCGTTTAACATAATGTCTATTCATCATGGTGTTTTTTTATTTCTCTAAGTGTTTGCATACGTTACATTTGTTGTTCCACAACACACAGTTGTTTTTATCTACCTGGAGTATGCATTTCGCATTTTTCTTGTGAAATATGCATTTGGCCTTTGTAGGTTTCGTCGTTGTTACCTAAGTTGCTTATTATTATCCACTTTAGATTAAGATGTTTTACGCTTTCTCCTAAGTTGCAGCATGTAGTCCACCAAGTTGCGGTTTCCGGTCTAACTAAGTTGCTTCATCGGACAACTTGGTTTACCCACTTACGCTAACACGAGTAAATTGTTTATCCCATTCCCTTAAGTTTACTGTCCATTTATTAAGTTGTTTTTTGCATATCCATGGACTAGGGTTATTTCTTTTGATTGATGGTGCAAATCATTCGACTTAATAAGTTGTTTATTCCATTTTAATAAGTTGCTTGTTGCTCCTTGGTAAAATTAGTTTTCCGTTACGGTTTCTCTGTACATGCATGAGTCGTTTTTACTTTTCCGTGTAGACAATCATGCAAATGATTTAGTTGCTCAGCTCATCTAACTAAATTCTTCGAAACACTTGAGCTGAGTTTTGGGAGTTGTCCATACACGTTACTTTGCTACAAAACTAAGTTGTCTAGTTTCCAACTTTATTTTTTAAGTGAAGTTGTCTGTTTTTAGTTGTCTGCTAAGTTGTTCGGTGTTTATTGTTAAGTCGCTCGCTATTTATCGTTAAGTTTTGTGCAAAGTAACCGCTAGGTCGCTCACCTGTTTACTCGTTAAGTTGTGTACAAAGTAGCAGCTTAGTTGCTTGACAAAGAAGCTCGTAAGTTGCACCTTAATTGCTGCTAAATTGCCCCCCAAGCACTACAAAGTTTTACGGATTGAGAAGCTGCTAACTTGCCTATTTTCAGGTTGTTGGGTATCACTATAATTTATCTAGGTGTTTCTTTTGAGCAACATGCATAAGTTGTCTAGCGATTTAACTAAGTAGTTTTATCACTATGCTTAAGTTGAGTATATTTTAATAAATTAAGTTGATTCCTAGAGCATGCTTAAGTTGCTGGGTATTGGTATAATCTATCTAGGTGTTCCTTTCGAGAAACATGCATAAGTTGTCTACTAATTTTATTAGTTGCTTTGTTGAGTATAATGAAATTAATCAAATCAATTCCTCCAGGATGGTTAAGTTTCTGTGTATTGGTGCAATCTTTGCGTTGTTCCTTTTGAGCAACATGCATAAATTGTTCACTTGTTTAGTTAGTTGCCTTGTCAACATGCTTAAGTTGAAACAGAAAATTAATTTAGTTATTCTTTCCAGTATGCTTAAGTTGTGTGGGTATCTACAGCCTATCTTGGTTTTTATTTTTGAGCAACATGCTTAAGTTGGTCACTGGTCTAATTAAGTTGCCTTCTCAACGTGCTTAAGGTGCTTATTTGTGATAGTTGTATCGGGGACCGGTGGCTCCAAGGCGGCATAGCTAGTAGGGCAACGTAAGTTGATTATCCATTTTAATTAACTTACTAACTTCTCCCTTCTTAAGTTGATTTCCGGCAATGTTTAACTTTTCTAAACATTTATGCTAACTTGCTTTCTAGGTAATATTAAAGTTGCTTAACATTGATGCTAATTTGTTTTCACGCAGGAGGAGATCATGTGTTATTTTTAGATCTACTCGCACTTTACAATTCCATGGAGTTTTAGGGTAGTTCGTCTTGCAGAAAGGAAGAAGACTTGGAGTAGTTTATCTTACAGAAAGGAAAAAAACTTGAAGTAGCTCGTCTTGCAGAAAGGAAGAAGAGCCGGATTAGTTTGGCAAGTGCATATCACACGCTAATGTCTATTTTTTTTCCCTTGCGTGTAACCTCCTTTTTCTTGATTGAGTGCTGAACTGGTCAAACAAGCAACTGGATGCTGGGTTGGACAAAACAACACCCGGATGCTAGGATGGACAAACCAGCGCTAGCTAGCCATGTCCAAGGTTTTAGTGCTTTGTACAATGGTCTTGTGCACAAGTAAGTGAAGGTAAATATTTGATACTGTTTGCGGAAATGCATTTGTACACGCACGGATGGGTACCCGAGCTATCCAAGCTAGTTGTTGCGTGGTGATTCCGAAAGGTAAACATGCGCTATTTTCGCACGAAAGAGAATCTGTGTAGGTACATGTAAGCACTCTCTCTTTCCGGTCTCCATCGCAACAGCTCTCTCTCTCTCCGATGTCTTCTCTTTCTTTTCAGCTACTACGGTGAAGGTAGGTAACTCGTATGTATGCTCTGCTCCTGAGCGCCCTGGTCCCGAGTAACACCGACGGCCACTCCGTTCCCGGCGTCCGACCCCTCCATCGGCACCCACTCCGGGACCTGCATCTCCCCCACTCCTTCGTCCCTTCCCAGCCTTCCCCCATCCCCATGGCGTCTCACCCGGATCAGGGAGCTCTTGCCGGAGCGACGAACGCCCGATTGTCACCCGGCTGGGGCTCGTCCTCGTCCCGCTCTGGCACCCCGGAGATCCAGACGGGTTGGTGGCGTCGCCGCTGGCTAGAACTGGAGTGGAAACAGGGCTTGCAAGACGCTTTGGCGCAAGGCGGCGCCGGAGGCAGGCCCACCGGCGGCATTGATGGACCTTGCACCAATCCGGCGGCACCTTTTTGGAGGTCATGGACTCATGGTGGCAGAACCTTCCAGGGAGGCGGCGATGGTGCGGGCTGGCTGGTGGCGGTGCGGGATGGCTGGCGGCGCCTTTTTACAGGTCATAACGGCAACACCTTCTGGGGAGGCCATGGCGGCGGCTGCGGCCGCATCAGGACAGCGGAACCATGAGCGGTACTTGGTGAGGTAGAAGGCTGGGCACGCCGCCTGGCTCGGCAAGGCGACCATCATGCGCGCTCCGAGATAGCCCGTCTAGGTGCGGCCTCCTCGGCCATAGGCGTGCCGGTCGAGGACGGCGGCTCCACTTACCAGGCCGTACGCGTCCTGGAGGCCACTGTAGGCTGCGCCGAAGGGCGGGCTGACAAGACTGCTGCTGATCACGCACTCTGCCTCCACTGCGACAGGCTGGAAGGAGCAGGTGTCGCCGCATCTCGACCTGCCGGAGCTGGCGAGGACCGCGTGCTTGAGCAGCAGTAGGACGACGACGAGCGTGGTGCCGGAGCTGCGCCTCGCTCGATGTCCACCTTGCTAGCGCGCGCTCGTGGCTACCGTATGTTTCCCCTGGGCTAGTCCCGTGCTAGCTATGTGTAAACAGCGATATTTTGATGGTCACGTAGATTGGCTACTCGGATACCTCGAGCGCCCTCAATCTCATATATTTATATTAGGTACAATGTCGGTGGATTACAGCGTATAGGACTAGGACTTCCTATTTGACTTATACACAAATTCTATCTTTAACACCCTCCCTTAATCACAACTTCGACAAGTTGAGATTATGTTTGAAGACTTCAAAAGCTTGAACAGGAAGTGGCTTTGTGAACCCATCTGCGACTTGATCTTTAGAACATATAAAACGAATCTCCAATTGTCTTCTCAAAACTCGTTTTCTGACAAAATGAAAATCAATCTCAATATGCTTTGCTCTAGCATGAAAGACTGGATTTGCTGACAAATACGTTGCTCCCATATTATCACACCATAAGCATGGTGTCTGTGTCAGTCGAACTCCTAGTTCAGCAAGTCATGCACCCATATCACTTCAACAGTAGCATTTGCTACAGACTTATACTCTGCTTCAGTGCTTGACCTTGAGACTGTAACCACCTGCTTCTTAGCACTCCAAGAGATTAAGTTTGGTCCAAAGAACACATCAAATCCCCCCGTGGACCGATGGTCATCGACACAACCAGCCCAGTCTGCATCGGAGAAAGCACTGGCAAGCGTAAAAGAGGACTTGAGAAAAGTAAGTCCAACAGTCATGGTATGCTTGACATACCTCAAAATACGTTTGGCTGCAGTCCAATGAACAGTAGTGGGAGCATGCAAATACTGACATACTTTGTTAACTGTATAGGAGATATCTGGTCGGGTAAGAGTAAGATACTGCAGAGCACCTACCACTCCTGTAGTTAGTGCTATCTTCAGGACCCAACTTATCTCCCTGATGAGCAGATATCTTTTCTGAAGAGGAGAGCGGTGTAGAAACACCAGTACAATGAGCCATGCCAACACGGGTCAATATATCTTGAGCATATTTTGCCTGACTGAGAACTAAGCCATTTGCAACCTTCTGTACTTCAATGCCCAAGAAGAAATTTAGATCACCAAGATCCTTTAATGCAAACTCTTGACTAAGATCCTTCAACAAAGCATCAGTTGCAGCTTGAGAGGAACTCGCAACAATTATATCATCAACATATATGAGCATGTAGATCGATGGTAACACAATACTTATGGTAGATGAATAACGAAGTATCAGACTTAGAAGCAACAAAACCAATAGCCATTAATTTCGTGCTGAGTCGAGAATACCATGCCCGAGGTGCCTGTTTCAAACCATATAGTGCCTTGTCAAGCTTACAGATGTAATGTGGTTGAGATGCATCTTCATACCCAGGTGGTTGTCGCATATAAACCTCCTCTTCCAGAACGCCATGAAGAAACATGTTCTTAACATCCGACTGTCGCAAGCTCCATCCTCGAGAGACAGCAATAGACAAGACAAGACGAGGAGTAGCAATATTAGCAACAGGACTGAAAGTATCCTCATAGTCAATACCGTACCTTTGCTTGAATCCTTTGGCTACCAGGCGAGCCTTATATCTATCAATAGAGCCATCTGACTTGCGCTTGACTTTATATATCCCACGACAGTCAATAATATTTTTACCCGAATGAGGTGGAACCAATCTCCACGTCTTATTTTTCTTGAGAGCAGCAAACTCTTCATCCGTAGCACCCTTCCAATTTGGATCAGCCAATGCAGAGGACAGATTTGTCGGTTCGTCAGTACTGCACGAAAAAAGTCAGCGAACAGTTCCGTCTGTGTATGTACGAGGCTTAACAATACCACACGATGCTCTTGTTGTAGGACGAGTAGAAGGTGCCACAGGAGGGAGCACAACCTTCGGAGGAGCAGAAGATCCAGCATTGGGGTTGGAGGACCCAGCAGCTGGATCGGCAGTGGCTGATTGGGCGGGCTGAGGCAGCGGATCCGGCAGGGAGGCTGTGGGCTCCGGTGTGCCGGATTGCGTGGCGCTGGAGAGGTGGCCGGGTGACCCAGCCGTAGAAGATCCGACGGGGGACCGCGCCACGGGAGAATTCCCGCGCGCCCGCACCCGCGCACCTGGCGCTATCGGAGCAGAGCGCTCCCGATCCGAGGCGGGAGGCGATCCCGAGGAGGATCCGCTCAGGAAATCGTCCTGGAAATCCGTGCTTCCGTTGTTTTCTCCTAAAAACTCAAAGGAGTCATATGAGTGGCTGGGAGCAGCGTTTTGACTCAGATTTTCACCCGATGCACTGTTTTGGCGACCTGCATCATGCGGAACCTGAGGAACAAGACTAGTAGAAGGGTTAATAGCATGAGTATTTTGCATATGTAAATCACTACCAAAATCGTCCCCTTACTCAAAATTGTGAAGTGACGGATCAAGAAGAAGAATCTGTTTGCGAAGAAGAGCCCCAGCATTAGGATGCAATGTTTTGAATGGAAAGACAGCCTCATCAAAGACAACATCACGAGAGATGTAGACACGACCGGTGGAAACTTCAAGACACTTCACACCCTTGTGACGAGGGCTATAGCCGAGAAAAACACATTGTTTGGATCGGAATGCAAGTTTTCGTTTATTATATGGACGAAGATTAGGCCAACAAGCACAACCAAAGACACGAAGAGATGAATAGTTGGGTGAAGTACCTAGAAGGCGATGCACCGGTGTATCATTATTAATAACTTTGCTAGGAAGCATGTTGATGAGGTATGTGGCTGTAAGGAAGGCTTCATCCCAAAATTTAAGAGGCATACCAGCATGTGCTAAAAGAGCAAGACCAACCTCAACAATGTGGCGATGTTTGCGCTCAGCAGGACCATTCTGTTGATGTGCATGGGGACAGGAGACAAGATGAGATATGCCTTGTTGTTGAAAGAATGAGTTTAACTTAACATATTCCCTTCCCCAATCGGATTGAATAGCAAGGATCTTCCTGTCGAATTTGCGTTCAACAAGTTTTTGGAAATTGACAAACGCAGCTAGAGTATCAGATTTTTTCTTAAGCAAGTAGAGCCATGTAAATTTACTATAGTCATCAATAAAGCTTACATAGTAATCATGGCGACCAACAGAGGTAGGTGCAGGACCCCATACATCAGAGAAAACTAATTGTAGAGGAACTGAAGAAACACTGGTGGATATAGGATAGGGAAGCTGATGACTCTTAGCTTGTTGACAAGGATCACATTAGAGAAAACTAATTGTAGAGGTACTACTATCTCTAATACAAGGGATTTTATTTTTACTTATATTTTGCCTAACAATAACTAGAGAGGGATGACCTAGATGACTATGCCACTGGGACTGGGATGGCTTGGCGGCGACAAAGGCATGCTTTGAGTATGGCGAAGAGACCAAGGATGAAATCAGAGGGTAGAGGCCGCCAACACACCGTCCTCTATGGATGATTCTCCGGGTGACCTGATCCTTAATTAAAAAGAAGAAGGGGTGAAATTCGATAAACACATGATTATCTAATGTGAAGCAATGAACAGATAGCAAATTTTTGGACGCATTGGGGACATGTAGGATATTACGAAGTTGGAAATTTTTAGAAGGGTTACGAATTATGGAGTGACAAACATGTGAAATACTCATACCTTGCCCATTGGCGGTGTTGACCCTGTCATGTCCTTTGTAGGCATCCCGGATGGCCCAATTGTTTAGTTCGCCTGTGATATGGTGAGTAGCACCCGTGTCTTGGTACCAATTTGTATCGACACCGTATGTGGCATGAACTTCCTTGTCACCATAATCATCATCATTGGCGTAGCGAGACCAGCAGTCCTTGGCGTAGTGCCCCTCCTTATTGCAAATCTGGCATGTGACATCGGCCCAAGGAGTGGTGCGACGACGTCCACGCCCACGGCCACAGCCACCACCAGAAGGCCCTCGGCCACCGCCTCGGTTTTGCTGGAACGGACGATCATCTCGGCGTCCATCGCGACGGTCATCACGTCGCTCATCACGGCAGTCACCACGGTTTTGGCCAGTGTAGTACCATCATTGGCAGAACGGGGGTGCCACTGCCTGGAGGTTGCATTGGCGGAGGTCTCGAACTCCGGGGCAGCAGGGGCTTGGAGCATAAGCTGGCGCTGATCATAGGCGTATATGTGCGAGTAGAGCTGGCTGAGGTAGATCAGCGTGGTGACCACGCCGAGCGCGGCCACGAGCGTGTTGTAGTCGGCGCCAAGGCCAGCAAGGATATAGGAAACCAGCTGCCGATCCTAAAGAGGATGACCAGCTGCAATGAGTTCGTCAGCGAACCCTTGCATCTTGGAGAGAAACTCCGACGTCGTCATCTGTAATTTCTTGGTGTTGGCTAGAGCAACAAGCAGGTTCGTCACCTTGGCCTTGCTCTGGGCGGCAAACATCTCGTCAAGTGCATGCCAGACGCCGGCCGCGAACTCAATCCGGTGAACATGCGGAAGAACCTCCCGAGACAGAGATTGGAGTAGGTAGGAGAGCACCGTCTGATCGCGCGACAGCCATGTCGCATATTCAGGATTCGGCTTCAGTTTCGTAGCAGTGCTGGTGGTCTTGTCAGTAGGAACATCGACGATCTCTAGGGGAGGAGCAGGGTCCGCGCCGGTGAGGATCCCGGTGAGCTGGGCACCGCGGATAGCCGACAAGACTTGGGAGCGCCAAAGAGGATAGTTTTCCCGCGTGAGTTGCTCACACGGTGGAAGGCCGAGATTGATCGGCACGAGAGTGGAGGACGACGCCATGGCCGACGAAAGTCGGTGACAATCGATGGAGCAGGCGATCTAGGGTTTAACGGCAGAAGAGCCGACCTGATACCATGTAAACATCGATATTTTGATTATCAAGTAGATTGGCTACTCGGATACCTCGAGCGCCCTCAATCTCATATATTTATATTAGGTACAATGTCGGTGGATTACAGCGTATAGGACTAGGACTTCCTATTTGACTCATACACAAATTCTATGTCTAACACTATGTCCTACGAACATGGTACAGTGGTATGTCAAAAAGGCTGCTTCCAACGGGATTTCAGGGCATAGTATGATGGGTCCTACATTTCTAGTACACAGATATGTGAAATCTGAAAATGGGAGCAACGACCCTCATTCCCCCCCCCCCACCCTGCTCCCAGCTCGCTCCCCTCCCCCTCCTCTCAGGGCCTCTCCTTCCTCCTCTCCCTCCGCCGGAATAGCCGGCCGGAGATGGAGAGGAGAAGGTGCCGGCTGTATATACTTAGGTTTTTCTTCTAGTCTTCGTCCCCTAGTGGCGGTTTGGAGCCGTACCTCAGATCCAGGCGGCAAGATCTAGGGATTAGGGTTCCTCTTTTTGTTGCTTTGTCTCCGGCGGTCGGAGCATCGAAACAAGGAGGGAGCCACGGTCTCCGCTAGTAAAATAGAGGCCGTGGATCCTCTGATGCTGCTGAGGCGCGGTGGAGCAGAGCCCCCCTGGCCGGCCATGGAGGCGAGGGGGACGGGCGTTGCTCTCTGTGGCACACGGTGGAGCTTCTTCTGGCCGGCCGTGGAGGCGAGGAGGAGAGGCCTACCTGTGTGCTCTCCCCGACGGAGCAGGGATCCATGTATTTCTCTCTGGCTCTGAGTTTGACGAGTTCTTGGGCTGCTCTTCCTCCTCCTTGTGGTCGTGGAGACAGACAGGAGGGCGAGAGCCCCAGAGTTCGTCGATCTGGAGCTAGGAGGCACACTCGTGAGCGTGCGGTGCTCACAACTACCGAAGCTCACTGCTGGCGGCAGATCTCAAGCTTCGGCGCTTTTAGTCGCCACTATGTTTGGCCAAGGGGGCCTCTCCGCACCTCGGATGGTACTACTCTGGGGAGTATCTACTTCCTCCAGGCCTTAGTGCTGAAGGGGAAGATCTTCGATCTTGGCGTGGTGATCCATCCTGACGGCGAACCAAGTGGCGTAGTCCCCGGCGTCGCGCCAGCGACCATGGTCCAAGATTCAATCAGCGTTGCGGTGGAGAAGAAGGACCCGATTGCTTTCTTTTTTATCTTTCTAGGATCCTTTTTTAATTTCTTTGGACTCTTGTGCTATTGTCACTAAAGCCAAGGTCCTTTTTGTAATTGTGCCCACCGACTAATGGAGCTTCTCGGCCCTTGGGGGCCTTATCTATTCAAAAAAAAAATCTGAAAATGGTGGCACGAATCTCAAACCGTAACAAGCGGACATGATAGCTCAGGTACCCATACGTGGGTGTACAAAATCCACTCTCTACTGTTTGTTTCTAATTTTGTGCCCCTGCTTCGTATAAGGGTCTTGTGCACAAGTAAGTAGTTCTTCAGGTGGTGCCTTCCATCGCCATCGCTTTTGTCACTTAAGAGGTTGTGAAGGATGTTCTAGAAGTAGGGATGAAGATATAGACTGAAGAACCGGGCTTAGTTGTCCTGGTCGTTATCAACTTCTATTTTAGTAGGTGTTGAGTTCTTTTTTGTTAGACGGGGAGAGTATGATGAATAAGACCGAGGCTCCACTCCACATAAGGTCCTATCAGCCATTGTCGATATATCCTACTACTGGTTCCAGATCCTAATTTTTGTTGCACTCTTGGGAAAATATAGTAAGTTTCCTAAAGCATTAAGCATTTGCCTAACTCCTAAAGTCTTATTCAGTGACGAATGATGTATTGAGTTTGAAGCACAAGCTTGCTGCATGTTGTGTGCTCCAATCTTCAAATCTCAATCATGTCCGCTGCTTGTAATGTGTAGTGGAGATTTCTATTGGAAGAGTTGTGTTCTTTTTGTTGGTTATCCAACTACCATAATTGTTTTTGTGTTGCTTTCTCTCCGGGCCAATGTTTAGCCGGATCGATAAATATTCTTTTGTATACTATGCTTAGGGCATCTCCGGTCGCGTCCCCCAAACCGTTCCCCAAAGGGCGTCGGATCGAGCGTTTGGGGGACGAGTTTTGTTCGTGCCGCGTTTGGGTGACGTCGCTCCCCAGCCGCGTCCCCCAAACGCCGTCCCCAATCAGATATTCAAATAGTTTGCATTCAAAAAACATTGTTACCCCCGAAGTCGTCGCGATCAGAGTAGCGACGATCAAAGCGCGATCATATTAAGGAGGATATCTATAAACTCTGTTTTGAGTTCTATTAAGGAAAATTAAATCTGGAAAGTGTAAATATGGGGCATATTACTTTGGTTCCAAAGATTCAAACTCCTGAGGGAGTGAATGATTTCAGACCCATAACTCTACTCAATTGTGTTCTCAAGATACTTACAAAATTACTTGCCAACAGACTACAAAAAGTGGTGCTTAAAATTGTGCATAAAAATCAATATGGTTTTCTCAAAGGAAGGAATATATAGGATTGTATTGTTTGGGCTTTTGAGTTCCTTTATCAGTGTGATGCTTCAAAGAGGGAAATTATATTGTTGAAATGGGATTTTGCTAAGGCCTTTTGTAATAACCCAGAATATAGGAACATCGAAGGGTAGATTTAGAAATGGGATGTGCATTTCATCGCAAAACGAGGGAAATTTCCGCGCCTTATTGCAACTAAACCTAAGAGGGATCGACGTTCTCTCCCAGATGCAGTTAGGGTTAGGCAGGGAGGTTAAGGAATTTCGACATGATCTCTTATGTATCTTGTTCATTTTGAGAGTTGACTTCATTTGATAATGCTTATTGAATTCAAAACTCAAAAAGAAAAAGATAAACAATATAGGATATGAATTATTAGTATATAATTCAAATACATTTCATAATTCAAATCATTTTGAATTTCAAATTGAAATATAAATACTCCAATCATTTATAAATAAATGGTACATATACAAATTGAGCTCATAAGTAAACTTTGAGCTTTATTGATTTACACACACATATACAATGTCTTTACAATATTCTTTATACAAGAATTGGATGAATTATAAACATAAATAAAAATAAGATTACATAAATTGATCCTATACTAAAACCCTAAGTTAATGTCTTGGAAGAATTGCTTCCTAGGTCATATTCATCTTCAAAACCTGAAAAACAGAGAGAAAAGCTACACAGGGGGTTAAATAGCAATTCAGTAACCAACCAGGGGTGAACCAAGTGTCAATGACACTTGTGTTTGTCTAAAACTTGGACAACAGCAGGATAGGCTCAACAGCAGACCAAACCTGGGCATGAACAGGGGGCTCAAGTTTCACCAAAGGAGCTTCACAACTCATAGAGTTGCTATGCAAGCAACAACACAACATACACAGCTGATTCACCAGCCAAGCTAGGGATGTGTGTCACAGCCAGAGAAGAAACTGTTGGAGATATGCCCAAGAGGCAATAATAAAGTGGTTATTATATATCTTTGTGTTTATGATAAATGTTTGCATACCATGCTATAATTGTATTAGCCGAAACATTGATACATGTGTGTTATGTAAACAACAAGGAGTCCCTAGTAAGCCTCTTGTATAACTAGCTTGTTGATTAATAGATGATCATAGTTTCATGATCATGAACATTGGATGTTATTAATAACAAGGTTATGTCATTAGATGAATGATATAATGGACACACCCAAATAAGCGTAGCATAAGATCACGTCATTAAGTTCAATTTGCTATAAGCTTTCGATACATAGTTACCTAGTCCTTCGACCATGAGATCATGTAAATCACTTATACCGGAAGGGTACTTTGATTACATCAAACGCCACTGCGTAAATGGGTGGTTATAAAGGTGAGATTAAGTATGAGTTGAGGCATATGGATCAAGAGTGGGATTTGTCCATCCCGATGACGGATAGATATACTCTGGGCCCTCTCGGTGGAATGCCGTCTGATTAGCTTGCAAACATGTGAATAGTTCACAAGAGATGATATGCTACGGTACGAGTAAAGAGTACTTGTCGGAGACGAGGTTGAACAAGGTATGGAGATACCGACGATCAAACCTCGGACAAGTAAAATATCGCGTGACAAAGGGAATTGGTATCGTATGTAAATGGTTCAATCGATCACTAAGTTATCGTTGAATATGTGGGAGCCATTATGGATCTCCAGATCCCGCTATTGGTTATTGGTCGGAGAAGAGTCTCGACCATGTCTACATAGTTCACGAACCGTAGGGTGACAAACTTAAGGTTTGATGTCGTTTTAATTAGATATGGAATATGGAATGGAGTTCGAATTTTGTTCTAAGTCTCGTATGGGATCTAGGACATCACGAGGAGGTCCGGAATGGTCCGGAGAATAAGATTCATATATAGGAAGTCACTTTCCAAGTTTGGAAATGATCCGGTGCATTTATGGAAGGCGCTAGAATGTTCTAGAACCTTCCGGATGAAATCACCATGGAAGGTGGAGTCCCGGTTGGACTCCACCAAACCCAACCAGCCAACCAAGTGGGAGGGTGGAGTCCGTGGAGGACTCCACCTCCTTGGCCGGCCAACAAGGGGGGAAGGGGAGAGTCCCTGTCCCTCTAGGTTTCGTCCATAAGGCAGTTTTTGAATTGGGGTCCTATTCGAAGACTTTGGGCAAACCCTTGGGGTTCCACCTTTATAATGAGGGAGAGAGGGAGGGGGCCGACCACCTCTTTGGCCGCACCAACCAAAGCCACCAAGGGCGGCGCCCCAGCTGCCCCTCTCCCCAAACCCTAGCCGCCCTCCCTACTCATACACCTCCCGTAGCGCTTAGGCGAAGCCCTGCCGGAGATCTCCACCACCACCGCCACCACGCCGTCGTACTGTAGGGATTCCGAGGAGGATCTACTACTTCTTCTGCCCGCTGGAACGGGGAGAAGGACGTCGTCATCAACACCGAACGTGTGACCGAGTACGGAGGTGCTGCCCGACTGTGGAACCGTCAAGATCTTCTACGCGCTTTTGAAAGCGGCAAGTGATCATCTTCTGCAACAACGAGATCTAATCTCGTAGGCTTTGGAAATCTTTGAGGGTTAGTCTCATGATCTTCTCGTTGCTACCATCTTCTAGATTGCATCTTGGCTTGTTTTTCGTTTTTGCGGTAGGAATTTTTTTTTTCTATGCTACGAATCCCATCAGTGGTATCAGAGCCGTGTCTATGCATAGATTGGTTGCACGAGTAGAACACAATGGTTTTGTGGGTGTTGATGCTTTGTGGTATTTAGTTCGTGTACTTTGCATCTTGCGGGATGGTGGGATGAAGACGCTCGGGCTAACTTTACATGACCGCGTTAATGAGATTTGCTCCACGCTCGACATGCAACTTGTATTGCATAAGTGGCTTTGCGGGTGTCTGTCTCTCCCACCATAGTGAAGATTCAATCTACTCTTTCTATTGACAACACTAGTATCACCGTTGTGGTTCATGTTCGTAGGTAGATTGGATCTTACTCGACAACCCTAAACCACGTAAAATATGCAAACCAAATTAGAGGCGTCTAACTTGTTTTTGCAGGGTTTGGTGATGTGATATGGCCATGATGTGATGATGAATATGTATGAGATGATCATTATTGTATTGTGGCAACCGGCAGGAGCCTTATGGTTGTCTTTAAATTTCATGTTGAAGTATTATTTCAAAGTAGTTGTAATAGTTGCTACATGGGAGAACAACCATGACACCGCCGCCATTGACCATGACGCTTCGCCGACGATGATGGAGATCATGCCTGTTGATGATGGAGATCATGTCCATGCTTTGGAGATGAAGATCAAAGGCGCAAAGACAAAAGGGCCATATCATATCACATATGAATTGCATGTGATGTTAATCCTTTTATGCATCTTGTATTGCTTAGATCACGACGGTAGCATTATAAGATGATCCCTCTCACTAAATATCAAGATAATAAAGTGTTCATCCTTAGTATGCACCGTTGCTAAGACTTGTCGTTTCGAAGCATCACGTGATGATGGGGTGTGATAGATTCTACATGTGCATACAACAGGTGCAAGCCAGTTTTGCACACGCGGATACTAAGGTTGCCTTGACGAGCCTAGCATGTACAGACATAGTCTCGGAACACGGGATACCAAAAGGTAGAGCATGAGTCATATGATTGATATGATGAACACTTTGAGTGTCCGCCTTTGAAGCTACATCTTTTCTCGTGATGATCGGATTTGGTGTAGTAGATTTGGTTCGTGTGATCACTAAGACAATGCGAGGGATATTGTTTTGAGTGGGAGTTCACCTAGTTAATTTAAGAATTAAAATTTGAACTTAATTTATCATAAACTTAGTCTAAACTCTTTGCAAATATGTTGTAGATCATGGCGTCCCCCTCCATCAATTTTAACCAGTTCCTAGAGAAAGAGAAGCTTAAAAGCAATGGTAGCAACTTCACCGACTGGTTCCGTCATGTGAGGATTTTCCTCAATGGTGGAAATCTGCAATTTGTGCTCAAACACCGCTAGGTCCCCCACCACCATCTGCAGTATCCGAGGATGAAAAGAATGTTTACGAGACTCGGGTGATTCGGTATTCTCAAGTTCAGTGTGCCATCCTGTGCAGCCTTGAGGCGGAGCTCCAAAAGCATTTGGAGCACCACGACCCATATGAGATGGTCCATGAGCTAAAAGCTATCTTTGAAACTAATGCGACTGTCGAAAGCTATGAGGCCTCGAAACACTTCTTTGGCTGTATGATGGAAGAGGGCAGCTCCGTTAGTGAGAACGTGCTCGCCATGTCCGGGCATGCGAAGAAGCTCAGTGACTTGGGGATAGTGATTCCTAACCAGGTGGGTATTCATCGTGTCCTCCAATCACTGCCACCAAGTTACAAGAACTTCGTGATGGACTACAACATGCAGAACATGAACAAAGAGTTACCTGAACTCTTCTCCATGCTGAAATCTGCTGAGATTGAGATACAGAAAGAACACCAAGTGTTGATGGTCAACAAGACCACCAGTTTCAAGAAGCAAGGCAAACCTAAGAAGGGAAACTTCAAGAAGGGCGGCAAGAAAGTTGTTGCGCCTCCTGAGAAGCCTAAGGCTGGCCCTAAACCTGATACTGAGTGCTATTACTGCAAGGAGAACGGGCACTGGAAGCGTAATTGCCCCAAGTACATGGCTGATCTGAAGAGCGGCCTTGTCAAGAAAAAGAAAGGTATATTTGATATACATGTTATAGATGTCTATCTTACTGGTTCTCGTAGTAGTGCATGGGTATTTGATACTGGTTCGGTTGCTCACATTTGTAACTCGAAATAGGAACTACGGAATAAACGAAGCCTAGTGAGGGACGAGGTGACGATGCGCGTTGGAAATGGATCCAAGGTCGATGTGATCGCCGTCGGCACGCTCCCTCTACATCTACCTTCGGGATTAGTTTTAAACCTCAATAATTATTATTTGGTGCCTGCGTTGAGCATGAACATTATATCTGGATCTTGTTTAATGCAAGACGGTTATTCATTTAAGTCAGAGAATAATGGTTTCTCTATTTATATGAATAATATTTTTTATGGTCATGCGCCTGAGATGAATGGTTTATTCTTGTTAAATCTCGATAGTAGTGATACACATGTTCATAACATTGATGCTAAACGGATTAATTGAATGATAATTCTACTTATATGTGGCACTGTCGTCTTGGTCATATTGGAGTGAAGCGCATGAAGAAACTACATTCTGATAGACTTCTTGAGTCACTTGACTTTGAGTCACTTGATGGATGTGAAGCATGTCTAATGGGAAAAATGACTAGGACTCCATTCTCTGGTACAATGGAGCGAGCTACAGATTTATTGGAAATCATACATACCGATGTGTGCGGACCAATGAGTGTAGCATCGCGCGGTGGTTATCGTTATGTTCTAACCTTCACGGATGATCTGAGTAGATATGGGTATATCTATTTCATGAAACATAAGTCCGAAACTTTCGAGAAGTTTAAGGAATTCCAAAGTGAAGTAGAAAATCAACGTAACAAGAAGATTAAGTTTCTGCGTTCTGATCGTGCCAACGAATATCTGAGTTATGAGTTTGGCATGCATTTAAAGAAATGTGGAATACTTTCACAGTTGACACCACCGGGAACACCACAGCGCAATGGTGTGTCCGAACGTCGTAATCGAACTCTCTTAGATATGGTTCGTTCTATGATGTCTCTTACTGATTTTCCGTTATCGTTTTGGGGTTATGCATTAGAGACAGCCGCATTCACTTTAAATAGGGCACTATCTAAATCCGTTGAAATGACACCGTATGAATTGTGGTTTGGGAAGAAACCTAAGCTGTCGTTCCTTAAAGTTTGGGGTTGCGAAGCTTATGTAAAAAAGTTACGACCGACAAGCTAGAACCCAAAGCGGAGAAATGCGTCTTCATAGGATACCCTAAAGAAACAATTGGGTACACTTTCTATCACAGATCCGAAGGCAAAATCTTTGTTGCCAAGAATGGATCCTTTCTTGAGAAGGAGTTTCTCACTAAAGAAGTGACTAGAAGGAAAGTAGAACTCGACGAGGTTATTGAACCTTCTCTCGTAGATCAGAGTAGCGCGATGACCGGAAGATGTTCCTGTGCAGCCTGCACCGATAGGAGAGGAAGCAAATGATAATGATCATGAAACTTCGAACGAGGTAGCTACTGAACCTCGCAGATCGACGAGGGAGCGTACCACTCCTGATTGGTATGATCCATGTCTAAATGTCATGATTGTGGATAACAATGATGAAGACCCTGCGACGTATGAAGAAGCGATGATGAGCCCACATTCCAACAAATGGCAAGAAGCCATGAAATCCGAAATGGGATCCATGTATGATAACAAAGTGTGGACTTTGGTAGACTTACCTGATAGCCGCAAGGCTGTCGAGAATAAATGGATCTTCAAGAGAAAAACAGATGTTGATGGTAATATTACTGTCTATAAAGCTCGACTTGTCGCAAAGGGGTTCCGACAAATTCAAGGAGTTAACTACGATGATACTTTCTCACCTATAGCGAAGCTAAAGTATGTGAGAATTTTGTTAGCAATAGCTGCATTTTTCGATTGTGAGATTTGGCAGATGGATGCCAAAACGGTGTTCCTTAATGGTGACATTGAGGAAGAGTTGTATATGGTACAACCCAAAGGTTTTGTCGATCCTAAAAATTCTGACAAGGTATGCAAACTTCAGCGTTCCATTTATGGACTGAAGCAAGCATCCCGGAGTTGGAACCCACGCTTTGATAAGGTGATCAAAGACTTCGGGTTTATACAGTGTCACGGAGAGGCCTGTATTTACAAGAAAGTGAGTGGGAGCTCTGTAGCGTTCCTGATATTATATGTAGATGACATATTATTGATTGGGAATGATATAGAACTATTGGGCAGTGTAAAAGGTTATTTGAATAAGTGTTTTTCAATGAAAGACCTTGGTGAAGCAGCGTACATTTTAGGCATCAAGATTTATAGAGATAGATCAATACGCCTAATAGGGCTTTCACAGAGTACATACCTGGACAAGATTCTAAAGAAGTTTAGAATGGATGAAAGCAAGAAAGGGTTCTTGCCTATGTTGTCAGGTAAAGTCTTGAGTAAAACTCAAGGTCCGGCTACGGCAGAAGAAAGAGAGAGGATGAATTAGATCCCCTCTGCCTCGGCAGTAGGCTCTATCATGTATGCCATGTTGTGTACTAGACCGGATATCGCACATGCTGTTAGTTTGACCAGCAGATATCAAAGTGATCCAGGAATGGAACACTTGACAGCGGTCAAGAATATCCTGAAGTACTTGAAAAGGACTAAGGATTTGTTTCTTTGTTATGGTGGTGACCAAGAGCTCGTTGTAACCAGTTACACCGATGCAAGTTGGAACACTGATCCTGATGACTCTAAGTCTCAGTCTGGGTACGTGTTTATATTGAATGGTGCTGCAGTAAGCTGGAGTAGTTCCAAGCAGTGCACGGTGGCGAAGTCTTCAACTGAATCGGAATACATAGCGGCTTCGGAGGCTTCATCAGAAGCGGTATGGATGAAGAGATTCAATGTTGAGCTTGGTGTGGTTCTTAGTGCATTGGACCCATTAGTCATTTATTGTGACAACATGGGTGCCATCGCCAATGCACAAGAACCAAGGTCACACAAGAAGCTGAAGCATATCAAGCTGCGTTTTCATTTGATTCGCGAGTACATCGAAGATGGTGAAGTAAAGATTTGCAAAGTACACACAGATCTGAATGTGGCAGATCTGTTGACTAAAGCTCTCCCTAGGGCAAAGCAAGAATGCCATGGGTGTTAGGTACATTACAATGTAATCTAGATTATTGACTCTAGTGCAAGTGGGAGACTGTTGGAGATATGTACAAGAGGCAATAATAAAGTGGTTATTATATATCTTTGTGTTTATGATAAATGTTTGCATACCATGCTATAAATGTATTAACCGAAATATTGATACATGTGTGTTATGTAAACAACAAGGAGTCCCTAGTAAGCCTCTTGTATAACTAGCTTGTTGATTAATAGATGATCATAGTTTCATGATCATGAACATTGGATGTTATTAATAACAAGGTTATGTCATTAGATGAATGATATAATGGACACACCCAAATAAGCGTAGCATAAGATCATGTCATTAAGTTCAATTTGCTATAAGCTTTCGATACATAGTTACCTAGTCCTTCGACCATGAGATCATGTAAATCACTTATATCGGAAGGGTACTTTGATTACATCAAACGCCACTGCGTAAATGGGTGGTTATAAAGGTGGGATTAAGTATTCGGAAAGTATGAGTTGAGGAATATGGATCAAGAGTGGGATTTGTCCATCCCGATGATGGATAGATATACTCTGGGCCCTCTCGGTGGAATGTCGTCTGATTAGCTTGCAAGCATGTGAATAGTTCACAAGAGATGGTATGTGACGTCTACGCACGCTTCTATTCCTGTAGACAGTGTTGGGCCTCCAAGAGCAGAGGTTTGTAGAACAGCAGCAAGTTTCCCTTAAGTGAATCACCCAAGGTTTATCGAACTCAGGGAGGTAGAGGTCAAAGATATCCCTCTCAAGCAACCCTGCAATTAAGATACAAGAAGTCTCTTGTGTCCCCAACACACCTAATACACTTGTCAGATGTATAGGTGCACTAGTTCGGCGAAGAGATAGTGAAATACAAGTAATATGGATGATTATAAGTAGTAATTGCAATCTGAAATAAAGATGGAAGCAAGCGAACATGTAGCAGAACTTATTGGAAACGGTGTTTCAATGCTTAGAAATAAGGCCTAGGGATCATACTTTCACTAGTGGACACTCTCAACAATGATCACATAACAATTAGATAACTTCTCTTCACTTGTGCTACTCTGAATTACTCTCCTATTGGAATCACTAATCATCACGTAGTGGCTACAAAAGCTCCGCTCAAAGCTCATCAAGTACTTGACAAACACCACTCATAGGGATATCCTCATCAAATCATAATCCAAGATAATACCGTTGCAATTTAGACCGAGTACTAACATGCATACACACTGTCAACAATAGCTATGAAAGGGGGAATAGATCACATCAATACTATCATAGTAATAGTTAACTTAATAATCTATAAGAGATTACAATCATAACCTACGCCAAGTACTACATGATGCACACGCTGTCCACTTTACATAATGGAGGAGGAATAGACTACTTTAATAACATCACTAGAGTAGCACATAGATTAATAGTGATACAAAGCTCATGATCACATAAATATCACACCATGGGAGAGAGAGATGAACCACATAGCTACAGGTAGAGCCCTCAGCCTCGGGGGAGAACTACTCCCTCCTCATCATGGGAGACAGCAACGGCGATGAAGATGGCGATGGAGTCGATGGATATGACTTCCGGGGGCAATTGCCTGTCCCGGCGGCGTGCCGGAACAGAGACTTCTGTCCCCCGAAACTTGTCTTCGCGATGGCGGCGGCTACGGAACTCTTCGTGGAATATCGTCGATTGTTTTAGGGTTTTCGCGACAGACAGAATATATAGGCGAAAGGGCGGAGTCGGAGGAGCCAAGGGGTGGCCTCCCCACCTGGTGGTGCGGCCAAGGAGGGTCCCGCGCCCAGGTATGGTGTGGGGCCCTCTTGGCCCCCCTCCGGCACTTCTCTGGCTCTCTGGGTCCGTCTCGGCAAAATATTGACTTCTGTCTTTGTGGGGTCCAATTCCGAGAATATTTCTGTGTAGGATTTCTGAAACCAAAAACAGCAGAAAATAGGAACTGGCGCTTCGGCATCTTGTTAATAGGTTAGTTCCGGAAAATGCATCAAAATGATATAAAGTATAGATAAAACATGTATATATTGTCATAAAACTAGCATGGAACATAAGAAATTATAGATACGTTTGAGACGTATCAAGCATCCCCAAGCTTAGTTCCTACTCGCCCTCGAGTAGGTAAACGATAACAAGGATAATTTCTGAACTGACATGCTACTATCATAATCTTGATCAATACTATTGTAAAGCATATGAGATGAATGAAGTGATTCAAAGCAATGGTAAAGATAATGACTAAACAACTGAATCATATAGCAAAGACTTTTCATGAATAGTACTTTCAAGACAAGCATCAACAAGTCTTGCATAAGAGTTAACTCATAAAGCAATAGATTCTTAATAGAAGGTTTCATAGCAACACAAAGGAAGATTTAAGTTTTAGCAGTTGCTTTCAACTTTCAACATGTATATCTCATGGATAATTGTCAACACAAAGTAATATGATGAGTGCAAATAAGCAAGTATGTAAGAATCAATGCACACAGTTGACACAAGTGTTTGCTTCTAAGATAGAAAGAAGTAGGTAAACTGACTCAACATAAAGTAAAAGAAAGGCCCTTCGCAGAGGGAAGCAGGGATTACTCATGTGCTAGAGCTTTTTATTTTGAAAACATGGAAACAATTTTGTCAACGGTAGTAATAATTCATATGTGTTATGTATAAAACCTCCTATAAGTAGCAAGCCTCGTGCATCGAATATTAATAGTGCTCGCACCTTGTCCTAATTAGCTCGAATTTCCATGGATTATCATTGCATTACATATGTTTCAACCAAGTGTCACAAAGGGGTACCTCTATGCCACCTGTACAAAGGTCCAAGGAGATAGATCGCATTTGATCTCTCAATTTTGATAGATCTCAACTTGAGGACATACATACCGGGACAACATAGAAAACAGATAATGGACTCCTCTTTTATGCTTTAAGCATTCAACAAGAGATAATATTCTCATAAGAGATTTGAGGATTAATGTCCAAGCTGAAACTTCCACCATGATACATGGCTTTGGTTGGCGGCCCAATGTTCTTCTCTAACAATATGCATACTCAAACCATTTAACTCATGGCAAATCTCCCTTACTTCAGACAAGACGAACATGCATAGCAACTCACATGATATTCAACAAAGGTGTAACAGGTTGATGGCATCCCCAGATAACATGGTTACCGCTCAACAAGCAACTTATAAGAAACAAGATACATAAGCGACATATTCATTACCACAATAGTTTTTTAGGCTACTTTCCCATGAGCTATGTATTGCAAAGACAAGGAATGAAATTTTTAAAGGTAGCACGCAAGCAATTTACTTTGGAATGGCAGAAAAATACCACATAGTAGGTAGTTATGGTGGACACAAATGGCATAAGTTTTGTCTCAAGGTTTTGGATGCACGAGAAGCATTCCCTCTCAGTACAAGGCTTTTGCTAGCAAGGTTGTTTGAAGCAAACACAAGTATGAACCGGTACAGACAAAACTTACATAAGAACATATTGCAAGCATTATAAGACTCTACATTGTCTTCCTTGTTGTTCAAACGCTTTTACCGAGAAAATATCTAGACTTTAGAGAGACCAATCATGCAAACCAAATTTCAACAAGCTCTACGGTAGTTCTCCACTAATAGGTTCAAACTACATGATGCAAGAGCTTAAACATGATCTACTTGAGAACTCAAAACAATTTCCAAGTATCAAATTATTCAAGACAATATACCTATTACCACATGAAGCATTTTTTGTTCCCAACCAAATAGCAATAAATGCAGCGGCTTTCAACTTTTGCCTAAAAGTAAAAGCGAAGAACACTAGTGTTCATATGAAAAAGTGGAGCGTGTCTCTCTCCCACACAAGGATTGCTAGGATCCGAATTTATTTAAACACAAACAAAAATAAAAGCACACGGACGCTCCAAGTAAAGCACATAAGATGTGACGGAATAAAAATATAGTTTCACTAGAGGTGACCTGATAAGTTGTTGATGAAGAAGGGGATGCCTTGGGCATCCCCAAGCTTAGATGCTTGAGTCTTCTTGAAATATGCAGGGATGAACCACGGGGGCATCCCCAAGCTTAGACTTTTCACTCTTCTTGATCATATTATATCATCCTCCTCTCTTGATCCTTCAAAAATTCCTTCACACCAAACTCAAAACAATCTCATTATACGGTTAGTGCATAATAAAAAAATTCACATGTTAAGCAAGGACACAATCATTCCCAACACTTCTGGGTATTACCCAAGGTTACTGAAATTTAATGGAGCAAAAAAATCCACTCAAACACAGTAAAAGAGGTAATGCGAAATAAAAGGCAGAATCTGTCAAAATAGAACAGTCCGTAAAGACGAATTTTTTCGAGGCACTTAACATGCTCAGATGAAGAAGCTCAAATTGAATGAAAGTTGCATTCATATCTGAGGATTACTCATGAATTTTTACAGAATTTTTAGACTCTCCTACAGAGAGATCAACTCAAATTCATGACAGCTAAAAATCTGTTTCTGCGCAGAAATCCAAATCTAGTATCAACCTTCTATCAAAGACTTTACTTGGCACAACAATGCAATAAAATAAAGATAAGGAGAGGTTGCTACAGTAGTAACAACTTCCAAGACACAACAAAACAGTACCAAAATAAAAACATGGGTTATCTCCCAAGAAGTGCTTTCTTTATAGCCATTAAGATGGGCTCGGTAATTTTAATGATGCTCTCGCAAGAAATAAGAGTTGAAGCAAAAGAGAGCATCAAAAGCAAATAAGAAACACTTTTAAGTCTAACCCACTTCCTATGAAAAGGAATCTTGTAAATAAACAAGTCATGTAAGCATAATGCGGTAAGCATAGGAAAACAAGACAAGCGCAACTTCAAGATTTTCAGCAAAAAGAGAGGTGTTTTAGTAACATGAAAATCCCTACAACCATATTGTCCTCTCTCATAAAGATTTTCAGTAGCATCATGAACAAACTCAACAATATAACTATCACATGAAACATTCTTATCATGAGCTACATGCATAAAATTATTACTCTCCACATAAGCATAGTCATTACTATTAATTGTAGTGGGAGCAAATTCAATAAAATAGCTATCATTATTATTCTCATCACCATAATCATCATATATAGGAGGCATATTGTAATCATAATTAATTTTCTCCTCAATAGTAGGTGGACTGAAAATATGATAGTCATCATTGTAATCATCATATATAGGAGGTAAAGTATCATCAAAGTAAATTTTATCCTCCATGCTTGGGGGACTAAAAATATCATGCTCATCAAAACCAGCTTCCCCAAGCTTAGAATTTTCCATAGCATTAGCAACAATGGTGTTCAAAGAATTCATACTAATAACATTGCCATTAGCATGCATATAAATTTCCATAGGTTTTTTAATTTTCTCTTCGAACACCTCATGTCCTAACTCAAGATAAATACTATAAAGATCTCTAATATTTTTGTTGTTTTCCATTAAGCCTAACTAGTGAAATAAAAACAAGAAACAAAAAGATATAATTGCAGAATCTAAAGGAAATAGCTTCGAGAACTCACACACCGGCAACAGTGCTAGGAAATAGCTTAGTAGTCGGAGGATGTGAATACCTTTTACCTTACCTCCCCGGCAACGGCGCCAGAAAATAGCTTGATGTCTATGCACGCTTCTATTCCTGTAGACGGTGTTTGGCCTCCAAGTGCGAGAGGTTTGTAGAACAGCAGCAAGTTTCCCTTAAGTGAATCACCCAAGGTTTATCGAACTCGGGGAGGTAGAGGTCAAAGATATCCCTCTCAAGCAACCACTGCAATTAAGATACAAGAAGTCTCTTGTGTCCCCAACACACCTAATACACTTGTCAGATGTATAGGTGCACTAGTTCGGCGAAGAGATAGTGAAATACAAGTAATATGGATGATTATAAGTAGTAATTGCAATCTGAAATAAAGATGGAAGCAAGCAAACATGTAGCAGAACTTATTGGAAACGGTGTTTCAAAGCTTAGAAATAAGGCCTAGGGATCATACTTTCACTAGTGGACACTCTCAACAATGATCACATAACAATTAGATAACTTCTCTTCACTTGTGCTACTCTGAATTACTCTCCTATTGGAATCACTAATCATCACGTAGCGGCTACAAAAGCTCTGCTCAAAGTTCATCAAGTACTTGACAAACACCACTCATAGGGATATCCTCATCAAATTATAATCTACGATAATACCGTTGCAATTTAGACCGAGTACTAACGTAGCATACACACTGTCAACAATAGCTATGAAAGGGGGAATAGATCACATCAATACTATCATAGTAATAGTTAACTTCATAATCCATAAGAGATTACAATCATAACCTACGCCAAGTACTACATGATGCACACGCTGTCCACTTTACATCATGGAGGAGGAATAGACTACTTTAATAACATCACTAGAGTAGCACATAGATTAATAGTGATACAAAGCTCATGATCACATAAGATCACACCATGGGAGAGAGAGATGAACCACATAGCTACCGGTAGAGCCCTCAGCCTCGGGGGAGAACTACTCCCTCCTCATCATGGGAGACAGCAACGGCGATGAAGATGGCGATGGAGTCGATGGAGATGACTTCCGGGGGCAATTCCTCCCCGTCCCGGCGGCGTTCCGGAACAGAGACTTCTGTCCCCCGAAACTTGTCTTCGCGATGGCGGCGGCTACGGAACTCTTCGAGGAATATCGTCGACTGTTTTAGGGTTTTCGCAACAGATAGAATATATAGGCGAAAGGGTGGAGTCGGAGGAGCCCAGGGGGTGGCCTCCCCACCTGGTGGCGCGGCCAGGGAGGGGCCCGCGCCCAGGTATGGTGTGGGGCCCCCTTGGCCCCCCTTCGGCACCTCTCTGGCTCTCTGGGTCCGTCTCGGCAAAATATTGACTTCTGTCTTTGTGGGGTCCAATTCCGAGAATATTTCCTGTGTAGGATTTCTGAAACCAAAAACAGCAGAAAACAGGAACTGACGCTTTGGCATCTTGTTAATAGGTTAGTTTCGGAAAATGCATCAAAATGATATAAAGTATAGATAAAGCATGTAGATATTGTCATAAAACTAGCATGGAACATAAGAAATTATAGATACGTTTGAGACGTATTAGTATGCCACGGTACGAGTAAAGAGTACTTGTCGGAGACGAGGTTGAACAAGGTATGGAGATACCGATGATCAAACCTCGGACAAGTAAAATATCGCGTGACAAAGGGAATCGGTATCGTATGTAAATGGTTCAATCGATCACTAAGTTATCGTTGAATATGTGGGAGCCATTATGGATCTCCAGATCCTGCTATTGGTTATTGGTCGGAGAAGAGTCTCGACCATGTCTACATAGTTCACGAATCGTAGGGTGACACACTTAAGGTTTGATGTTGTTTTAAGTAGATATGGAATATGGAATGGAGTTCGAATTTTGTTCGAAGTCTCGGATGGGATCTAGGACATCACGATGAGGTCCGGAATGGTCCGGAGAATAAGATTCATATATAGGAAGTCACTTTCCAAGTTTGGAAATGATCCGGTGCATTTATGGAAGGCGCTAGAATGTTCTAGAACCTTCCGGATGAAATCACCATGGAAGGTGGAGTCCCGGTTGGACTCCACCAAACCCAACCAGCCAACCAAGTGGGAGGGTGGAGTCCGTGGAGGACTCCACCTCCTTGGCCGGCCAACAAGGGGGGAAGGGGAGAGTCCCTGTCCCTCTAGGTTTCGTCCATAAGGCAGTTTTTGAATTGGGGTCTTATTCGAAGACTTTGGGCAAACCCTTGGGGTTCCACCTATATAATGAGGGAGAGAGGGAGGGGGCCGGCCACCTCTTTGGCCGCACCAACCAAAGCCACCAAGGGCGGCGCCCCAGCTGCCCCTCTCCCCAAACCCTAGCCGCCCTCCCTCCTCATACACCTCCCGTAGCGCTTAGGCGAAGCCCTGCCGGAGATCTCCACCACCACCGCCACCATGCCGTCGTGCTGTCGGGATTCCGAGGAGGATCTACTACTTCCGCTGCCCGCTGGAACGGGGAGAAGGACGTCGTCATCAACACCGAACGTGTGACCGAGTACGGAGGTGCTGCCCGACTGTGGCACCGTCAAGATCTTCTACGCGATTTTGAAAGCGACAAGTGATCATCTTCTGCAACAACGAGATCTAATCTCGTAGGATTTAGAAATCTTCGAGGGTTAGTCTCATGATCTTCTCATTGCTACCATCTTCTAGATTGCATCTTGGCTTGTTATTCGTTCTTGCGGTAGGAAATTTTTTGTTTTCTATGCTACGAATCCCATCAGAAACACCATGGGTATAGGTAGGGTAGAAACCCTAGAAACAATGCACAGTCGACCAAATCACCATTTCATCCAGCAACCAACCAAGAAACAACAAGAGTTCATCCAGTTCTTTCTCAAGAACAACACAAGCAACCACAGAAACCATTTATCCATCCAAAAATCCAACTAACCAAACCAGTAGCAAGATGGGAACATAATCAAGACCATCAGGAGCTAGGAGGAGAAGGACAAGTCACAAACCATCAAGCAACTACTCAACAGCAGTCAAGCTTAACTGCTAGGAGCTGGAACAAGGTATACCAAGTTCCTGGAGAGGATCCAGTGGATCCAATCCATCATTCATGCATGACACAAGTCATGGTTTGAGCAGATGCTCAAGGGTGATCATCACTTGGTATTGACCAAGGATCACTGGCAGAAAAAGGGAGCCATTAGAACCTAAAACCATTCAGATACTATTTTTGTGCAATTAAGCTAGAACAGATGCACGGAAGTGCACACAAGCAAGCACACATGCACAGATAGCACCAGTAGATGATTTACAGGTTATAGAAGCTACCAAGAACCACCTAGTGAGATCCTAGTCAATAAACCATCAGTAAACCCAAGATTTCTTCACAGGCTAGCATAATGGTATTCATAGCATGTATGATTTCCTATTATGCAAGCAGAGATGAGTAGCCAACAAGATTTAGCCAATTGTGTGAGCAACCAATCTATAGCAAAGCTACGGAGGTCACATCAAACCCCAAACCATCCAATTTAACCAAGAAAATAAGTCATCACTATCCAGAAATGGATTCAGACTTGTATTACTTCCAAATTATTCATGGAAATATCAAATCATGCATAGAAAGGCACTTAAGAAACACTGCATAAGCAGTTCATGAGTAATCCATTCATCCAGGAAGGAATACATCACAAATCCATGCATGAAAAATGTCAGAGCATCACTGTGAGGCAACAACAACATGCACCATTGCATCCTAGCCACTGGATCAAGTCCAGTGAGCTATGGACAGCAGCATCACACACAGACACATAAGTATGCTGAGTGATAGCAACAACTAGCAATTCATTCATTTGGCAAAGTAATTGACCAATAATTAAGCCACTAGCATCCAGTTACTCAAGTAGATCAAGCACAAGACCAAGCAAAGCACCACAGGCAAGCCAGGATCCAAAGATTGGATCAATTGAAGCCTATACAGGGCATGGGTGAGCACCACTAACGCCACAAGTGCCAGTAGAGCTAACACAGATCAACAACCAATTCAGTAAGCATATGAACAAGCTACTGAGCATGTGAATTAACCAGTAGGAATATGAGCAAGTCATTGAGCATAGGCACAAGTCAATAGGCATATGAACATGAGCCAGTAAGAAATTGCACAGCACAGAGTCATGCACACATAGATTGAGCACAACACAATAAGCCAGTAGGTATAGGAACAACATCAGGAGGCTTAGGATAGATCATAGCATGCGCAGCAGCACAACAACATCACAAGAACAGCAAGAACAACAACATAGCATGCACATCAGCAAGGATAGCATGGCAGCATCATACATAGGGGTGCAGCAGGCACATATCAAGAAGAAGGAGGAGGAGAAGAGGGGTAGCCAGAGGAGTAGGGTTACCTGGTGAAGGGTGAAGCGGCGGCCATGGCAGCACGGTGGCACGACCAACCACGGCGACGCCAGACCGTGGCCAAGCCATTCCAAGCCACGCACAACACCAGAGAGGGCGGCGAGCACCCAGGAGTGGCGAGGAAGAGCAGAACGACGGAGATCGCCATGGATCCGTCGGCGTCTGCGAGCATCGCACACGCACGGTCGAGGACGAGACCGGCGAATCTACACGGATGAGCAGATGCGCCATCGCGCCCTGCGTCGTTCGAGCACCACGGCGTGCCTTGGTTCGGCCGGAGTTGGCTGGAGCACAGCGGCGACCATGGCGGCGACACGGTCGCCACGCGAATCGCCTCGGGCGATTAGGGTTTCGCTAGCGAGAGAGGACGAGAGAGAGAGTAAGGTGGGCCGAAGAATTCGGTGCCACCGAACCGTTTTAGACTGCCTCGGTGGGCCTTCCAAATGGGCCAAAATGGTGGGTCGGCCCAATTGGGCGGGAGTATTTTTGTCTTTTTGTTTTTACAAATAACTAGTGAATTCTACCAAATTAAAATAAATGGAAAATACCTCTAAAAATCCAAGAAAAATAGGATTAATGAATAAAAAATTATTCTTAACAAGAATAAATAAGAAATGGAATTTGCTATACAATTTCAAATTTTGAAATTTTTGAATTCAAATTTAAACTTTAAATTTTAATTGCAATTTCCTTGGATTTAAAAATCAAGGAAAATTCAAAATGACTTCAAATAATTATTATTCAAATAATTTCAAAGGAAATTCTATTATTCCAAGTCATTTCCTTTAAACATTAAGATTTTCCAAAAAGGGAAATATCTTAATGATTCAAAATTCATTAATAACTCCAAAAGGAGGAAAACCCTATTTTTCAAATTCCTTATTTGAAATAAATATTTTCTAAAGGAAATATCAACTATATTTCATTCTTTTCTTATTAGAAAAGAAAACCATGTTAAAGTACTTAAAGAATTACAAAGTACCGCCAAAGGCACAAATACTTAATGCAACCCTAATTCTTACTAACCATGTCGGGGTAAGGGATTCAACATGAAATAACACATCCATTCATGCTGTCTAGTGATTCTAGCGTCGTACAATTCGCATTAACCATAAGATCTATAATGGCTCTGGGGAAGTCAGTTGTATCTTTTCCCTCTTGCATATCAATGGACTTGATGGAGTTTGGCTGGGTGTTGGGGATAACACGCAGTAGGTTGGTGCTGGCGTGTAATTGACACACGTCTGTTGGGAACCCCAAGAGGAAGGTGTGATGCGTACAACAGCAAGTTTTCCCTCAGTAAGAAACCAAGGTTATCGAACCAGTAGGAGTCAAGGAACACATGAAGGTTGTTGTTGACGGAGTGTAGTGCGGCGCAACACCAGAGATTCCGGCGCCAACGTGGAACCTGCACAACACAATCACAATACTTTGCCCCAACTTAACAGTGAGGTTGTCAATCTCACCGGCTTGCTGTAAACAAAGGATTAAACGTATGGTGTGGAAAATGATGTTTGTTTGCGAAGAACAGTAAAGAACAGAGTTTGCAGTAGATTGTATTTCAGATGTAAAAGAATGGACCGGGGTCCACAGTTCACTAGTGGTGTCTCTCCGATAAGAAATAGCATGTTGGGTGAACGAATTACAGTTGGGCAATTGACAAATAGAGAGGGCATAACAATGCACATACATATCACGATGACTACTATGAGATTTAATCAGGGCATTACGACAAAGTACATAGACCGCTATCCAGCATGCATCTATGCCTAAAAAGTCCACCTTCAGGTTAGCATCCGCACCCCTTCCAGTATTAAGTTGCAAACAACGAGACAATTGCATTAACTATGGTGCGTAATGTAATCAACACAAATATCCTTAGACAAAGCATTGATGTTTTATCCCTAGTGGCAACAGCACATCCACAACCTTAGAACTTTCTGTCACTGTCCCAGATTTAATGGAGGCATGAACCCACTATCGAGCATAAATACTCCCTCTTGGAGGCACAAGTATCAACTTGGCCAGAGCCTCTACTAGCAACGGAGAGCATGCAAGAACATAAACAACACATATATGATAGATTGATAATCAACTTGACATAGTATTCCATATTCATCGGATCCCAACAAACACAACATGTAGCATGACAAATAGATGATCTTGATCATGATAGGCAGCTCACAAGATCGAACATGATAGCACAATGAGGAGAAGACAACCATCTAGCTACTGCTATGGACCCATAGTCCAGGGGTGAACTACTCACACATCAATCCGGAGGCGATCATGGTGATGAAGAGTCCTCCGGGAGATGATTCCCCTCTCCGGCAGGGTGCCGGAGGCGATCTCCTGAATCCCCCGAGATGGGATTGGCGGCAGCGGCATCTCTGGAAGGTTTTCCGTATCGTGGCTCTTGGTACAGGGGTTTTCGCGACGAAGGCTATAAGTAGGCGGAAGGGCAGCGTTGGAGGGCTGACGAGGGGCCCACACCATAGGGCGGCGCGGGCCCCTCCCTGGCCGCGCCGGCCTATGGTCTGGCCACCTCGTGGCCCCACTTCGTATGCTCTTCGGTCTTCTGGAAGCTCCGTGGAAAAATAAGACCCTGGGCGTTGATTTCGTCCAATTCCGAGAATATTTCCTTTATATGATTTCTGAAACGAAAAACAACAGAAAACAGCAACTGGCTCTTCGGCATCTCGTCAATAGGTTAGTGCCGTAAAATGCATAATAATGACATAAAGTGTGTATAAAACATGTGAGTATCATCATAAAAGTAGCATGGAACATAAGAAATTATAGATACGTTTGAGACGTATCAGTTGGGAAATCCTTTAAAATCCCCATCCGTGTGGATGAGAGGCTCTATCGTCTATGAGGGATTTTTCATATTACACCGGGGTTAAAGCCATATGATCGGGATATGTCTACCGGGGGTGTACGGATGGAAAAAAGGGTGGGTATGCAAGGTCGCGGAGAAGGAAGTGATTGGCTTGGATCTTACACCTGGCCCCACACCAAGGAAGTGTGGACGAGAAACGCGTCTCGGTTGGTATCAAGGATAAGTTCTCTTATGGGAAAAGTAACGCACCTCTGCAAAGGGTATCAAACTGTGGCAGTCACTCCTTGTTCCGGGAAGGGAACTACGAACGCGGCAGGAAAGGAACTCCATGAAGTTCTGTTCAACCTGTGAAGACTGGCAAGCATAGTTTTCTGAATAAAATAAACCTTTTGAAAAAATGTTTGCGATACATGCATTGACCTGAGATTTTCTGATCAATGGTCGTAGCTAGTGCATCAAACACATTTTCCCTTTTGAGCTTGCTGAGTACCTATGTACTCACTTTCTTTCAACACCCTTGCTAGACTGTGAGAATGAAGTGGAGGCCACTGATGGAGCACCGGAGGCGACTACAGGCTGGTCTATGAAGAACCTGATCTGTCCGGAGGAGTGGAAGGCATGGACTATGGGATAGTCTACGGGCCCGACAACAATGACGTGGAGGACTAGTGTCATACCCTAGTGTCATAGAGCCGAGCAGCGTAGAAGATTACCTAAATAAGTTGCTGAGCTCAGTTTACTATCTATACTGGTTTGTAATAAAACTTAAGTAGTATCTTAGGGTGTTCTCATCGGACTTGTGAGAATACCAACTTTTTATGACTGTGATTGTAATATAATCTCGAGTGTTATGACCTGCAATGTTTCTGTTGTACCACTCTGAGGGATGTGATATTTGTGAAGAAGTCCCTTCATGAAGATCATATCAACGACTTGTATACTACAACATGAAGTGGTATGCTGGATCACCGCACCTTTGATACTATTAATCATTCTGCTATGATTAAGATTACGAAGCAAATGGGTTTTAATAATAAATGGCTATTATGGATTGATCAAATCTTCTCTTCTGGCAAATCAGTTGTTCTACTTAATGGTGTACCTGGCAGACAATTTCACTGCAAGAGAGGAGTGAGGCAGGGAGATCCCCTCTCCCCTCTTTTATTTGTCCTAGCTGCTGATTTGCTTCAATCTGCAATTAATAAAGCATACAGAAATGGGCTACTTACTCCCCCTTCCCCACTGATGTTGAAACAGATTTTCCTGGGGTACAGTATGCAGATGACACTCTAATTATTCTTCCAGCCCATACACAACAAGTACAAGCTATGAAAGATATCCTTGAAGAATATGCTCAGTCCACTGGATTAACAATTAACTATCATAAGTCCTCTATGATCGCAATCAATATAGACTCCACTACAGCTGCCAGTATTGCTGATCTTATTGGATGTCAGGTAGCTACAATGCCATTCACTTATCTGGGACTACAACTAGGCACAACAAAACCAACTATAGAAGAACTCATGCCACTGGTTGATTGAATTGAGAGGAAATTCTCTGCCTCCTTTATGCTCATGTCTTACAGTGGAAGCGTGACTCTGATAAATTCCCTCCTCACATCTATAGCCAACTTCTCTATGTGCTTCCTGCAGTTGAACCCTAAGATACTTGAATTGGTAGAAAAAATAAGAAGGCATCGTCTCTGGATGAAAAAGGGAGAAAATGAAGAAAAAAGAGCAACTCTTTGGCCTCTTGGGATATGGTCTGTCAGCCTAAAAAGAAAGGGGGACTTGGAATACTCAATCTGAAAATACAGAATCAGGGTTTACTGCTAAAATATCTCCACAAATTTTATAACAGAGAAGACACCCCATGGGTTCACTTGGTTTGGAACACTTATTGCATAGGGAAAATACCACATGCTGCCTCATTGTGTGGATCCTTTAGGTGGAAAGATATTTGCAGACTCATGCCTATTTTCAGAGGAATTGCCTCTAGCTCAGTAAATGATGGAACTAGAACCCTTTTTTTGGAAGGATTCCTGGATTTCAACTATTATCAGTGACACATCTCCTAGAGCCTTTTCATTTGCAATTAATGAGGACATCTCCGTACAGGACTTTCTCTCATCAACCAGCCTAGGAAATCTTTTCCATCTACCTCTGTCACCTGAAGCAATGGATGAGCTCAGAGGTTTGCAGAACAACACTAGACATATTGCGTTCTCCCAAGATCATGATACTTGGACCTATGACTGAGGAACTAGAAAATTCACAACCAATAAGTACTATAACTTCTGTTTTAGGGACATTTCGTCACATGTTACCTATGGCTGGTTGTGGAAGAGCAAATGTATACCAAAAATAAAATTCTTTGGATGGCTAGTCCTATCAGATAGATTAAACACCAGAAAAATGCTCAGGAGACGACACTATTGTCTGAACACAGGATAAAATTGTTTGATGTGTACAAACCCACCAGAAGAGACAATTGGGCACATGCTTTTCTACAGCCCCTTTAGCACTCTATGTTGGGAGAGGATTGGCATGTTATGGCATAGTAATGCTGACACAAACACCATAATCCAAAAAGGGAGGGAACAGTGCCAGAAACCAACGTACATGGAAATTTTCTTGATATCTGCTTGGAATATCTGGAAGGAAAGGAATAATATCCTCTTCAAAGGATTGAACTCCAGTATAGAATTCTGGATACAGAGAGTCAAGGCTGATCTCCTCCTGTTGGTTCATAGGACCAAAGAAGAACTTCATAGTTTTATCTTTGAATATGTTGACAACATCTAGAGGTCCTGAAGGGTTTTGTAACTCCCTCTGTCTTCTCTTCCTTTTGGAAGACACCATGTAAAGTTACTATTGATTAATACAAAAAGACAGTAGGAGTAGAGCTTTAAAAAAATATTACAGGCTGACGCAAAAATTAGAAGAAGGGAAGTGGTTGGGCAACACCGACGCCGATGGGGCATCCTGAGTCGACGTAGGCCCGTCGATCACGATGAACTCATCGTGATCTACACGGTGTCCATGCTCCGTCGCCGACGCTAGGCAGAGGACGACGCAGGTGTAGTAGCAGATGTTGTCGCACACGCGTCTACCGGCTCTTGCTCTAGGGTTGGGGTTGCTACCGCTGCCGCTGCTTGGGCCGCCGCCTCGGCCGCCGCCATTTTGCCTTCGATGTCGTCGAGGATCTGACCTTTGAAGAAGTTGTGCACCGCCCGCTTCCGGGGAGACATTCCTTCTGTCGACGCTCTCAGCAGCGACATGTCGTCCCTGCGTTTCTTGAGCTCCATCTTCTCCTCTTGCCTCTTGAGCAGCACCGCCCACCATTCGTCGGCCTTTTTATCGCGGGAGAGCAAGGTCGAGGAGACCTCGACGAGGCATTTCGTGATCGACGCCTGCGTCTTCTCGAACGACGCAGCGTCGGCCAAGGCGGCCTTGGCAGCCTTGTTGCCGATAGGGCGCCCTGCTGATGTTGCCAGCGACGCATCCAGATCAATGGCGTATTTCCCCTTCGACAACGACTGGCGTGTCAACCGCTATTTCTCGTTCATTTTGAGCTTGCTATAGCAATGCATCATCGTGAAAGACTTATGCCCTTCCGAGTTCTTCCGGTACAACTCCATGGCCTTGTCAAACTAACCAAAGGAAGCGCAATCATTTCATCGAACAAAATGTAGGCGCTGCATATTATCTAAGAAAGAGCCGTACCATTTGGCTGACGTCGACGCCGATGTCGCCTCTGGTCTCGATCTCGTGATGGAACCCATGGAACAAGTTCACCGACGCCTGGATGATGGCCCATCGCGTAGACGTTGCCTTTTATCTCCTCTTCATTGTCACTTTGTTGTAGTCGATGTTGATCAACTTGCGCTTATTGAACTCGGCCTTGATCCTCACCCAATACTTTCCGTACTTTTGGTTGGCACCGATGATAGAATCATGGCTCACCGTCGACCACGACTCGCACAAACATTGACCCTCCAGAGGCGTCCACTTGTGGCCTCGTGTGCCCGACGCCTTCTTCTTCTTCTCCCTCACACCATCCGCGTCAACCTCCACGAGATCATCGGCATGCTCACCGACACCCTCGTCGTCCTCTTCGTCGACGCCCTCTTCGTCCTCGTCGTCCTCCACCCCTCTCTCTCCTCCTCCTCGTCCTCCTCCCCCTCCTACTCCTCCTCAGCACTGGCGCCGTCGAATTCGAGCGGGCCCCTGCGGCCAGTGAACGGGGCGCCGTCCGCACCGGGTCCTGGCTCGCGCTGGGGCCCTGGCTCGTACACCGGGGAGTAGAAGAGGGAGTTGGGGTTGAAGCCGCTGTTGTGGGTATACTTTATGGGTATATCAACGGCATGGCCTCGATCTGGCAAGCCCGGGTGGCCCACAGATGGTGATGTGGCATGTGGCCCATCGGGCGGCCCAGTTGTTGTAGATCCTAAAGGATGAAGTCCAGCCCAGGAGTGAGGAGCCGGATCCCAACCGACCTACGAAGGAGGCCGGATCTGTGGAGGCCCATAAGGTATCCGGATCCTGCACGACATAGATGGAAGGAGGATCCTTGACGTACGCGGCAAGACATTGTACCGTAGTTAGGCAACTTGTATTCGGGCTAGGACTCTCCGTGTAAACCCTAGATCCATGCGCCTTTATAAGCCGGATCCCGGGAGCCCTAGAGGCTGATACGTCTCAAACGTATCTATAATTTCTTAGGTTCCATGCTACTTTTATGATGATACACATATGTTTTATACACACTTTATATCGTTTTGATGCATTTTCCGGAACTAACCTATTAACGAGATGCCAAAGTGTCAGTTCCTGTTTTCTGCTGTTTTTGGTTTCAGAAATCCTAGTAAGAAAATATTCTCGGAATTGGACGACATCAACGCCCAGCATCTTATTTTTCCCGGAAGGTTCCAGAGCATCGAAGAAGTACCGGAGGAGAGCCACAGGCCCACCACACAAGGTGGCGGCGCGGCCCAAGGGGGGGGGCGCCCCCTAGTGTGAGGAGGCTCCGTAGCCCCTCCGACTCCGCCTCTTCGCCTATTTAAGTCGTCCTGACCTAAATCTTCGACACGGATTGACGAAACACCAGAAAACCTTCCAGAGCCGCCGCCATCGCGAAACTCCAATTCGGGGGACAGAAGTCTTTGTTTCGGCACCCTGCCGGGTCGGGGAATTGCCCCCGGAGTCATCTCCATCGACATCACCGCCATCTTCATCGCCATCGCTGTCTCCTGTGATGAGGAGGGAGTAGTTCTCCCACGGGGCTGAGGGCTCTACCGTAGCTATGTGGTTCATCTTTCTCTTTGTGATCTAGTTGAATATCATCTATGTGTTACTCTGGTGATGTTATTAAAGTAGTCTATTCCTCCTCCATGATGTAATGTTGACGAGTGTGTGCATCATGAAGTACTTGGTATAGGTTATGATTGTGATCTCTTGTAGATTATGAAGTTAACTATTACTATGATAGTATTGATGTGATCTATTCCCCCTTTCATAGCTGATGTTGACAAGTGTGCATGCTATGTTAGTACTCGGTATAATTGTGTTGGTCTATCTTGCACTCTAAGGTTATTTAAATATGAACATCGAATGTTGTGGAGCTTGTTAACTCCGGCATTGAGGTGCTCTTGTAGCCCTACACAATTAATGGTGTTTGTCATCCAACAAGAGAGTGTAGAGTGGTTTTATTATGTGATCAATGTTGAGAGTGTCCACTAGTGAAAGTATGATCCCTAGGCCTTGTTTCCAAACATCGAATCTCCGTTTATTTACTGTTCTGTTGCATGTTTACCCGCTGCCATGTTTTATTCAGATTACTATTACCACTCATATACATCCATACTACTTGTATTTCACTATCTCTTTGCCGAACTAGTGCACCTATACATCTGACAAGTGTATTAGGTGTGTTGGGGACACAAGAGACTTCTTGTATCGTGATTGCAGGGTTGCTTGAGAGGGATATCTTTGACCTCTTCCTCCCTGAGTTCGATAAACCTTGGGTGATTCACTTAAGGGAAACTTGATGCTGTTCTACAAACCTCTGCTCTTGGAGGCCCAACACTGTCTACAGGAATAGAAGCGTGTGTAGACATCAAGCTATTTTCTGGCGCCGTTGCCGGGGAGGTAAGGTAAAAGGTATTCACATCCTACGACTACTAAGCTATCTCCTAGTCTTGTTGCCGGTGTGTGAGTGCTCGAAGCTATTTCCTTTAGATCCTGCAATTGCATCTTTTTGTTTCTTGCTTTTATTTTTCACTAGTTAAGCATAATGGAAAACAACAATGAGCTTTTTAATCTATTTCCTGAGTTAAGATATGAATTGTTTGATGCGAAAATTAAAAAACCTATGGAACCTTATCTCGCATGATAGTAGCAATGTTATTAGTATGAATGCGATTCATTGCTAATGCTATGGAAAAGTCTAAGCTTGGGGAAGCTAGTTTATATAAAAATAATCTTTTTTGCTCCTCAGCTTTGGAAGAAATATTTTGCTCCGATAATGCTTTATCTCCCATATGCGATAACTCTAATGATGCTTCTGATATTTTAAATCTACCTGCTGAAAGTATTCCATATAAAATACCTATGAAAATTATTGAACATGTTATGGATAACCGCTATGAAGGGGATGGAACTGTCCATCCTTGAGATCATTTACTGTTTTTGCATGAATTATGCGGGTTATTCAAGTGTGCGGTATCTCTATGGATGAAGTGAAGAAGAAACTATTCTCTATGTCGTCTGTCTGGTAAAGCGGCGCATTGGTACAAACTGCTGAAGGATGGGCATTCTCTTGATTGGAAGGATAGTGTGCCTCTATTTTACTCTAAATTCTATCCTCCAAGTGAAATTCACAAAGACCGGAATCGCATATATAATTTATGGCCTCATGATGGAGAGAGTATTGCCCAAGCATGGGGAGATTGAAGTCTTTAATGCTCAAATGCCCCATTCATGAGCTTCCTGGTAATATCATCATTGATAATTTCTATGCAAGACTTTCTTTTCAAGATAAAACCTTGCTGGATACTACTTGTTCTGGATCATTTACACGCAATGAAGAAGAGTTTAAAAGGGACCTTCTTGATCGGATTCGGGAGAATACTGAAGGATGGGAGAACAACAAAGGTAAAGAGTCAGGTATAAATTATGATTATGAATGCATTGAAACTTTTATGGATACTGATGAAATTCGAAATATGAGTGCTACTTATGGTCTTGACTCTCAAGTTGTTGCAAATCTTTATAAAGCTTTTGCCTCTCATTTTGAATTGCCTAGGAAGAATTTTGATAAGTATCATGAACCTTTTAAAGACACTTGCATGAAGGGTGAAACTGTTATTAATGATTGCAATGAACATGCCCAAACTTCTGTTTCTTTTAAGCATGTTAATTTTTGTGGAATGCATAGACCCTGTGGAATTAATCAAATCGAAGATGAATATTGTATCCACCATATGAATGAAAAAACTAGAAAGTGGTCTAGGGCTCTAGATGATCTTGGTAAAAAGGTTTGTGCCATCTATCCTTTTATTTGCGAACTTTGCCATAGAGTGGGTCATTTTAATTTTCAATGCTCCTCCAATGATAATTCGAACCCCATGAGTGCTGCAAATTTGTATTGTGATGATGAAATTACTCCTAATCAGCATGATGAACTTACTTTATTTTTGTGGTGTGAAGAGTTATCAAGAAAAATATCTTTGTTACATATGAGTGATCTTGATATTGATCATGTCCTGCGTGGGTGTTTTTCTTATTGCATTGATAATTGCCATACAAATACTTACATACAAAATATTTTAGAAGATGACACTTTGCCAAAATATGATAGGACCTCTGTGTGTTTTGAACTTATTAATGAAAAGGAGGAATCCTCCCAAGTTTCTTCTATTGTTTCTGGAAATAAATCAGGTTATGTGGAGGAGCCTCCCTTCAAGCCTCTTCCTCCTAAAGAAGGGAACAAGGAGAAGGAAGAAGAAGAAGAAGAAGAAGAAGAAGAAGAAGAAGAAGAAGAAGGGAACGAATAAGAAGAAGAAGAAGGGGAATAAAGAGAAAGAGGTAACGGCATATCCCCGCGTGTATGAGATAACGATAGGTAACCGTAAGTATGTTGCTCCTAATGATTATTATGATAATGAATCTGAGTACAATGATCTTCCTATGCCCTTTACCTACATTAGTGATCATGATTTGAAAGAGCACACTACTTTTGATATTGGAAATCTCTGGGAAACTAATTCTGAAAATGATGATGTTAATAATTGCCACAGTATCAGTACTATCCATGCTTCCTCCCATAATGATATAGAAAGCTCTAAGCTTGGGGATGAGGTGTTTGAAAATCCTTTTGCTACTGATCATTACATGTTTGATACATCTCCTTCTAGTAACAACGATGGTATGGTCACAGATGAGCATACTGTGAAAGATAACTATTCTATTTCTTATGATGACACTATGCCTCCAATCTTTGATGATTATTATAAAGAATGCTATGATATAGGTTATAACTATCCTTATGAAACTGCCATAGTTATGATTGGATTGCTAAAAACAATTCCCTTAATATGCAACTTATTTACCATGTTCAAATTCTTGATAATAATCTTGCTCCAATTACTATTAATGAGAAGAACTCTTCTTATGCCAAAATTAATGATACTTTTATGCATATGAACCATGATAAGAATGTTTTAAGTGATGGGTATATTGTGGATTTCATCAATGATGTTACTGAAAGTTATGAGAGAGGGAAACACGGTTATATGCATCTTAATAATATTAAGTTTCCCCTCTTTATGTTGAGAATCTTGAAGTTACTCGTGTTTTATCTTCCTATGCTTGTCACTTTGCTCCTCATGAATTTATTTGTGTACAAGATTCCTTCTCATAGGAAGTAGGTTAGGCTTAAATTTGTTTCATACTTGCCTTTTGATGCTCTCTTTTGCTTCAACTACTATTTCTTGAGAGTGCATCATTAAAATTGCTTAGCCCAACTTAATGGCTATAAAGAAAGCACTTCTTGGGAGATAACCCATGTCTTTATTTTGCTACTGTTTTGTTGTGTCTTGGAAGTTGTTACTACTGTAGCAACCTCTCCTTATCTTTATTTTATTGCAATGTTGTGCCAAGTGAAGTCTCTAATAGAAGGTTGATGCTAGATTTGGATTTCTGCGCAGAAACAGATTTCTTGCTGTCACGAATTTGGGTAAGATTCTCTGTAGGAAACTCAGAAAAATCTGCTAATTTACGTGCGTGATCCTCAGATATGTACGAAACTTTCATTAGTTTTGAGTTTTCTGATTTGAGCAACAGAAGTACCTCTTAAAAATTCGTGTTTACTGGTTGTTCTGTTTTGACAGATTATGTCTCTGTTTTTTGCATTGTCTCTTGTGGACTTTAAGTGAGGCTTTCTAGACGTGGAGAGCTGTAGCTAATGTTTTATTGAGTTCTTGCAATGTGTCACTACGGGACCAAGGTGGATTAAAGTTTTTTTGAGTACTAACCCCTCTAATGAAGTTTATGAGAAGTTTGGTGTGAAGGAAGTTTTCAAGGGTCAAGAGAGGAGGATGATATATGATCAAGAAGAGTGAAAGTCTAAGCTTGGGGATGCCCCCGTGGTTCATCCCTGCATATTTCAAGAAGACTCAAGCGTCTAAGCTTGGGGATGCCCAAGGCATCCCCTTCTTCATCAACTTATCAGGTTTCTTCTATTGAAACTATATTTTTATTCGGTCACATCTTATGTGCTTTACTTGGAGCGTCTGTGTGCTTTTATTTTTGTTTTGTTATTTTCATTCTCTGAATAAATGCTTGTGTGGGAGAGAGACACGCTCCGCTCGTTCATATGAACACTAGTGTTCTTAGCTTTACTTTTAATGTTCATGGCGAAGGTTGAAACTGCTTCGTTAATTGTTATATGGTTGGAAACAGAAAATGTTGCATGTGGTAATTGGTATAATGTCTTGAATAATTTGATACTTGGCAATTGTTGTGCTCATATAGATCATGTTTAAGCTCTTGCATCATGTACATTGTACCCATTCATGAAGAACTACATAGAGCTTGTTAAAATTTGGTTTGCATGATTAGTTTCTCTAGAGTCTAGATATTTTCTAGTTAAGGTGTTTGAACAACAAGGAAGACGATGTAAAGTCTTATAATACTTACAATATGTTCATATGTGAGTCTTGCTGCACCGTTGTGTACTTGAGTTTGCTTCAAACAACCTTGCTAGCCTAGCCTTGTATTGAGAGGAATCCTTGAGCCAAAAACTATGCCATTTGTGTCCACCATACCTACCTACTATGTGGTATTTCTATGCCATTCCAAACTAAATTACTTGAGTGCTACCTTTAAAAATTCCATCCTTTGTGTTTGCAATATATAGCTCATGGGAAAATAGCCTTAAAAACTATTGTGGTGAAGAATATGTAGCTATGTATCTTATTTCTTATAAGTTGCTTGTTGAGCGGTAACCATGTTTACGGGGACGCCATCAACTATTACACCTTTGTTGAATATCATGTGAGTTGCTATGCATGTTCGTCTTGTCTGAAGTAAGGGTGATTTATCATGATCAAATGGTTTGAGTATGCATATTGTTAGAGAAGAACATTGGGCCGCTAACTAAATCCATGATTCATGGTGGAAGTTTCAGTTTGGACAATCAATCCTCAATCTCTTATGAGAATATTATCTGTTGTTGAATGCTTATGCATTAAAGAGGAGTCCATTATATGTTATCTATGTTGTCCCGGTATGGATGTCTAAGTTGAGAATAATCAAAAACGAGAAATCAAATGCGATCTTTCTCCTTGGACCTTTGTACAGGCGGCATAGAGGTACCCCTTTGTGACACTTGGTTGAAACATATGCTATGCAATGATAATCCATGTTAATCCAAGCTAATTAGGACAAGGTGCGAGCACTATTGGTATACTATGCATGAGGCTTGCAACTTATAGGATGTCTTATACATAACACATATGCTTTATTACTACCGTTGACAAAATTGTTTCTTGTTTTCAAAATGAAAAGCTCTAGCACAAAAATAGTAATCCATGCTTCCCTGTGCGAAGGGCATATCTTCTACTTTATTGTTGAGTCAGTTTACCTACTTCTTTCTATCTTAGAAGGAAACACTTGTGTGAACTGTGTGCATTAATTCTTACATGTTTACCTATTGAACTTGTTATATTACTTTGTGTTGACAATTATCCATGAGATAAACATGTTGAAGTTGAAAGCAACTGCTGAAACTTATATCTTCCTTTGTGTTGCTTCAATGCCTTTACTTTGAATTTATTGCTTTATGAGTTAATTCTTATGCAAGACTTATTGATGCTTGTCTTGAAAGTACTATTCATGAAAAGTCTTTGTTATATGGTTCAATTGTTTACTCATTGTCTTTACCATTGCTTTGAATCGCTGCCAAGTGAAGTCTCTAATAGAAGGTTGATGCTAGATTTGGATTTCTGCGCAGAAACAGATTTCTTGCTGTCACGAATTTGGGTAAGATTCTCTGTAGGAAACTCAGAAAAATCTGCCAATTTACGTGAGTGATCCTCAGATATGTACGCAACTTTCATTAGTTTTGAGTTTTCTGATTTGAGCAACAGAAGTACCTCTTAAAAATTCGTGTTTACTGGTTGTTCTGTTTTGACAGATTATGTCTCTGTTTTTTGCATTGTCTCTTGTGGACTTTAAGTGAGGCTTTCTAGACGTGGAGAGCTGTAGCTAATGTTTTATTGAGTTCTTGCAATGTGTCACTACAGGGCCAAGGTGGATTAAAGTTTTTTTGAGTACTAACCCCTCTAATGAAGTTTATGAGAAGTTTGGTGTGAAGGAAGTTTTCAAGGGTCAAGAGAGGAGGATGATATATGATCAAGAAGAGTGAAAGTCTAAGCTTGGGGATGACCCCGTGGTTCATCCCTGCATATTTCAAGAAGACTCAAGCGTCTAAGCTTGGGGATGCCCAAGGCATCCCCTTCTTCATCAACTTATCAGGTTTCTTCTATTGAAACTATATTTTTATTCGGTCACATCTTATGTGCTTTACTTGGAGAGTCTGTGTGCTTTTATTTTTGTTTTGTTATTTTCATTCTCTGAATAAATGCTTGTGTGGGAGAGAGACACGCTCCGCTCGTTCATATGAACACTAGTGTTCTTAGCTTTACTTTTAATGTTCATGGCGAAGGTTGAAACTGCTTCGTTAATTGTTATATGGTTGGAAACAGAAAATGCTGCATGAGGTAATTGGTATAATGTCTTGAATAATTTGATACTTGGCAATTGTTGTGCTCATATAGATCATGTTTAAGCTCTTGCATCATGTACTTTGTACCCATTAATGAAGAACTACATAGAGCTTGTTAAAATTTGGTTTGCATGATTAGTTTCTCTAGAGTCTAGATATTTTCTAGTTAAGGTGTTTGAACAACAAGGAAGACGATGTAAAGTCTTATAATACTTACAATATGTTCATATGTGAGTCTTGCTGCACCGTTTTGTACTTGAGTTTGCTTCAAACAACCTTGCTAGCCTAGCCTTGTATTGAGAGGAATCCGTGAGCCAAAAACTATGCCATTTGTGTCCACCATACCTACCTACTATGTGGTATTTCTATGCCATTCCAAAGTAAATTACTTGAGTGCTACCTTTAAAAATTCCATCCTTTGTCTTTGCAATATATAGCTCATGGGAAAATAGCCTTAAAAACTATTGTGGTGAAGAATATGTAGCTATGTATCTTATTTCTTATAAGTTGCTTGTTGAGCGGTAACCATGTTTCTGGGGACATCATCAACTATTACACCTTTGTTGAATATCATGTGAGTTGCTATGCATGTTCGTCTTGTCTGAAGTAAGGGTGATTTATCATGATCAAATGGTTTGAGTATGCATATTGTTAGAGAAGAACATTGGGCCGCTAACTAAAGCCATGATTCATGGTGGAAGTTTCGGCTTGGACAATCAATCCTCAATCTCTTATGAGAATATTATCTGTTGTTGAATGCTTATGCATTAAAGAGGAGTCTATTATATGTTGTCTATGTTGTCCCGGTATGGATGTCTAAGTTGAGAATAATCAAAAACGAGAAATCAAATGTGATCTTTCTCCTTGGACCTTTGTACAGGCGGCATAGAGGTACCCCTTTGTGACACTTGGTTGAAACATATGCTATGCAATGATAATCCATGTTAATCCAAGCTAATTAGGACAAGGTGCGAGCACTATTGGTATACTATGCATGAGGCTTGCAACTTATAGGATGTCTTATACATAACACATATGCTTTATTACTACCGTTGACAAAATTGTTTCTTGTTTTCAAAATGAAAAGATCTAGCACAAAAATAGTAATCCATGCTTCCCTGTGCGAAGGGCATATCTTCTACTTTATTGTTGAGTCAGTTTACCTACTTCTTTCTATCTTAGAAGCAAACACTTGTGTGAACTGTGTGCATTAATTCTTACATGTTTACCTATTGAACTTGTTATATTACTTTGTGTTGACAATTATCCATGAGATAAACATGTTGAAGTTGAAAGCAACTGCTGAAACTTTTATCTTCCTTTGTGTTGCTTCAATGCCTTTACTTTGAATTTATTGCTTTATGAGTTAATTCTTATGCAAGACTTATTGATGCTTGTCTTGAAAGTACTATTCATGAAAAGTCTTTGTTATATGGTTCAGTTGTTTACTCATTGTCTTTACCATTGCTTTGAATCGCTGCCAAGTGAAGTCTCTAATAGAAGGTTGATGCTAGATTTGGATTTCTGCGCAGAAACAGATTTCTTGCTGTCACGAATTTGGGTAAGATTCTCTGTAGGAAACTCAGAAAAATCTGCCAATTTACGTGAGTGATCCTCTGATATGTACGCAACTTTCATTAGTTTTGAGTTTTCTGATTTGAGCAACGGAAGTACCTCTTAAAAATTCGTGTTTACTTGGTTGTTCTGTTTTGACAGATTATGTCTCTGTTTTTTGCATTGTCTCTTGTGGACTTTAAGTGAGGCTTTCTAGACGTGGAGAGCTGTAGCTAATGTTTTATTGAGTTCTTGCAATGTGTCACTACAGGGCCAAGGTGGATTAAAGTTTTTTTTGAGTACTAACCCCTCTAATGAAGTTTATGAGAAGTTTGGTGTGAAGGAAGTTTTCAAGGGTCAAGAGAGGAGGATGATATATGATCAAGAAGAGTGAAAGTCTAAGCTTGAGGATGCCCCCGTGGTTCATCCCTGCATATTTCAAGAAGACTCAAGCGTCTAAGCTTGGGGATGCCCAAGGCATCCCCTTCTTCATCAACTTATCAGGTTTCTTCTATTGAAACTATATTTTTATTCGGTCACATCTTATGTGCTTTACTTGGAGCGTCTGTTGTAACATCCCAAAATTTTCCTAATTTTGGAATGTTAAAATTAATAAATTAAGTTGATTGAATTGTTTGACTTTGATTGGAATTATGAATGAAAAGAAATTAGGATGACTTGTTTGGATTTTATTTTTCAACCTCGCTTTAAAATATATTTTTTATACGAGTGGATTAACATAACTATCCAAACTGTTTTCAATTTTTGTTTCAACCACTTCTTTAGTTTGAACTAAAATAATTACGCAGCCGTACTCAATACAAAAAGAGAGGAAATAAAATGACTTTCCCAAGTTATGGTGTATTAATGCTTAATATGCCCGTTTGTTTATGAAAGTCATTATTTGAATATCTGGATCTCTTCAAATATTTTCCAATTCTATTTGGTTTTATTTGCATCTTAAATAATAGACTCCAATTTAAAGAAAATAGAAGAGAGATGATAATATGACTTCATCATGATTAATGTTGGATTTACTTTATATTTTAAATCTCATTTTAAAATGATTTATTTTGTATTTCATGTATGTTTGCGTTTGTTTGAATTGATTGAGTGATGGATTAAATTAACACCCTGAAATTATAATTAGAGATAATGCATAAATAGCCATATAGGCCAAATGCATAAATTTATTTTTGTACACATTGGACAGGAAATATGTTCATAATTATCTTAAATTACTATGTTTGAATTATTAAAATTTAACAATCTCATTTGATCCAATTTAAAGTTAGAAATATTTATATAAGAAGAAAAGATTAAAAAGAAGAAAAACAGAATGAGAAAAAGAAAACAGAATGTATCTTACCTGTACCGCTGTACGCGCGTACACCGCAGCGGCTGAGGCCGGACGAGGCAGCAGGCCAGCTCGCCCTTTTCTCTTTCCCCTTTCTACCTTTTAGTTTTTTTCTTATTTCCTGCCAACGCTGATAGCTGGGACCCACTTTGAAACGTATCATCTTCAACCTCTGGCTGAGTTCGACATGAACACGGGACGAACAAACCAACTTCAATCCCCATAAATTCGTCCCGATTTCGTTAGAATCCGTGACCCCTACTCCACGAAAACTCCTCCATATATACTCCCACATCGTCCTCTCTCCGTTTTCCTAAAAATCGCAAACCCTAGATCACCAGAGAGCTCGTTCCGATCTCGCCGGAGTTCCACCGTCACGAATTTGAAGTCGAGGTTCCAGAACCTCCCTGCCTCCCCTCTTCTTTCTAACCTTTCTAGATCGTCGACCGCACTCTCCTCACCCCTTTTTCTGTACACAGGACCACGGAAACAACCAGACAACAACGCCGGAGTTTCGCCGGAGACGGAGGATTCCAGTCAGGAACCATCGCTGTTCGGAACGACGGAGATCGCTGGCGAAAACAGGAAGGAGATCGTCTCTTCGATCCGTACCTCGCCGTCACTTTTGTAGAGCCGGAGGCCACTTAGCAACGGTCGCCATCCACGCCCAATCACCGCGTCCGTCTCGTCGTCGACCATCACCGGTAACGCTCCCAGCATCTAGTGTAGCAACCGTAGTACATAGGTATCAATACGCGGTATCAGCCTATCATGCCGTGCCACACGCTCCTTCAGTTTTTTTTCCGCACGCATGTGAATCAGATCGATCAGTTTGAAAACTGCTAGCTCATATTACATGTTAGATTTCAAAAATTCGTAACTTTAAATCTGCAACTTTATTTTAGATAATATTTTTTGCATTGAGTTCAGAATTAAAAACTCTATATAATGATATTAATTTTTACAATTATAGATTTTATCAAATCTGTAAGTAAAAATTTGAAATTCAAATCCGTGTTAGCTACCTTAGATCAGGCTTTTCGATTCGACTAATAGCAATGCGTTAGCATTCTTTTTCCCAAACTTTTGAGTGGATCGAATCGCACCGTGCAATGTCGGAGGAGCTACGGTGAAGTCTACTGAGGCCTTTCAAGAACACAACAGGAGTCGTCAGATCAGATCCAACGGAGCACCTTCGCCGTGACGAGTTCTAGACCGCGAAAACGCTAAATCTTTTAATAATCATAATTAAATAACCGTAACTCCATTTTGATCGATTCTTTTTGCGTTAGTTTCAGAATTTTATTATCCACACTTTGGAGTTGGAATTTTCAAATTATAAGTAACTAATTTTCACGTTTGTAATATGGGATATTAAACCTCAATTTGAACATAATTGGAGTTATATAAATTCTATCCAATAAGTCCATTTGCAAATTGATCCTTATGACCATATCTAATATTTGGAACAAACATAACTACTGTAGCACGAAATAAATATGTTATTTAATATTATTTTGCATTTTCTTTGTTTTACATGATTATGTGTTTTATTTGGCTCTTTATTTGCAATGGTTGTTTATTGCGTGTAATTTTTCTATGCGTTAGATTTATTCGGAGTGCGAGAGAAAGTTCACAAGGAAGAAATCATCATGAAATTATACTAAGGCAAGTTACACCTTTGTTCAAATTTTTGTCCCAAGTTTTCTATGCATGTCTTTTTCCTTGAAATGAATAGTATGCATGTGTAGGATGTTTTGGTAGATTTTACTTGGTAAATATTTTACAAGTGCGCGTGCTATTTTGTAGATTGCCATGAGTAGAAGTATTACTTAGTAATATTTTCACTTGATATCATGGTCATAGGAATCCCTAAATTTTTTTAAGTGCTATGCTTATGCTACGTAAATATCAAAAGGGGTTCGAAACAAGAAAATTTTCTAAGTACTTGAGCTCTGTTTATGAGCGCAACTTTTTCCCCAAAAGTCTTATTCAAAATAAAACTAAGTTTTCTTCTGGGTGGAATGGTTTTGACGGGACAACGAGTGTGGAGATTGGTGGAGGACTGCCGCCCAGGATCAAAGAAGTCTGGCATGTTCCAGATGTCAGAAGCTTCCAGTGCAACCACAATACAATATGGGCTCTGTCTTGGCTAAATACTTAGTGGGAAACCTCGCCTGGGTACCGCCGTTAGGGGGAATTTTGGGCACGGGCGGATCCGGAAGGTAGAGGGGCTGCTAAGGAAAAGCTTCGTCGTGACTTCGTCCTGGCCTTAATCAAGATGAAGAATTTTGGCAAAAAGGCTTGGTTATGAATTGTGGGTAAAGAGCGCAACCTCTCGAGAGTGTTAACCTGATCGATCAGCCGTGTCCACGGTAACAGGGCAATTTGAGCATCTGAAGGATGGAGCCTCTGAACGATTTCCTCTCTCTTTTCAAAGGAGTTTTTAAAACCCTATGGCGTGTGTAATATCGTTCATAGGTGGGTTTTGGAGCCTTGGTGCGTAATATCCAAGTGCTCGGGACTTGGTGTGTAATATCCAAGTGTTTGGGACTTGGTGTGTCATATCCAAGTGTTAGGTTGATTTGGACACTTGGTGTGTAATATCCATGTGCTCCACTCGGCCAATATTATTTATCAAAATTTTGCAAAGTAGGATAAAAGATTTTCTATCTTTAACTTTGTAAAAAAATTGGCTTTACGCAAATAAAACTCAAGCCTCCTCTTGTCTGCCTTGCATGTAGATTTAGTCAAATTTCCCCTTCTCGGTGTAATTTGCCATACATTCAAAGTATTGACCACTCTCTTGGCTGCAACCTTTCATGTTGCAGGTTAATCGACGACTTGTGAGAATGCGTAGGTCGCGAGTCTGCACTCAACCAGCCTGTGGCATTGATGGGACTCCAAGATGCAATTTCGTTTTCCGTTGTATTGAGCTAGCCTTTGGCTATGCAAGTTGTAATTATTTGTACTCTGGATTATTCGAATCGTGTAATAAAGACTTGTGTTTTACATGATTATTCATTGACTGTGAGTGCTAGCTAATGATCCAGGGACTAGCATGTTTAATCACAGGGACTTTGGATCCTACCAGATCCGGGGTCGTTACATCTGTGTGCTTTTATTTTTGTTTTGTTATTTTCATTCTCTGAATAAATGCTTGTGTGGGAGAGAGACACGCTCCGCTCGTTCATATGAACACTAGTGTTCTTAGCTTTACTTTTAATGTTCATGGCGAAGGTTGAAACTGCTTCGTTAATTGTTATATGGTTGGAAACAGAAAATGTTGCATGTGGTAATTGGTATAATGTCTTGAATAATTTGATACTTGGCAATTGTTGTGCTCATATAGATCATGTTTAAGCTCTTGCATCATGTACTTTGTAACCATTAATGAAGAACTACATAGAGCTTGTTAAAATTTGGTTTGCATGATTAGTTTCTCTAGAGTCTAGATATTTTCTAGTTAAGGTGTTTGAACAACAAGGAAGACGATGTAAAGTCTTATAATACTTACAATATGTTCATATGTGAGTCTTGCTCGCACCGTTTTGTACTTGAGTTTGCTTCAAACAACCTTGCTAGCCTAGCCTTGTATTGAGAGGAATCCGTGAGCCAAAAACTATGCCATTTGTGTCCACCATACCTACCTACTATGTGGTATTTCTATGCCATTCCAAAGTAAATTACTTGAGTGCTACCTTTAAAAATTCCATCCTTTGTCTTTGCAATATATAGCTCATGGGAAAATAGCCTTAAAAACTATTGTGGTGAAGAATATGTAGCTATGTATCTTATTTCTTATAAGTTGCTTGTTGAGCAGTAACCATGTTTCTGGGGACGCCATCAACTATTACACCTTTGTTGAATATCATGTGAGTTGCTATGCATGTTCGTCTTGTCTGAAGTAAGGGTGATTTATCATGATCAAATGGTTTGAGTATGCATATTGTTAGAGAAGAACATTGGGCCGCTAACTAAAGCCATGATTCATGGTGGAAGTTTCAGTTTGGACAATCAATCCTCAATCTCTTATGAGAATATTATCTGTTGTTGAATGCTTATGCATTAAAGAGGAGTCCATTATATGTTGTCTATGTTGTCCCGGTATGGATGTCTAAGTTGAGAATAATCAAAAACGAGAAATCAAATGCGATCTTTCTCCTTAGACCTTTGTACAAAGCGGCATAGAGGTACCCCTTTGTGACACTTGGTTGAAACATATGCTATGCAATGATAATCCATGTTAATCCAAGCTAATTAGGACAAGGTGCGAGCACTATTGGTATACTATGCATGAGGCTTGCAACTTATAGGATGTCTTATACATAACACATATGCTTTATTACTACCGTTGACAAAATTGTTTCTTGTTTTCAAAATGAAAAGCTCTAGCACAAAAATAGTAATCCATGCTTCCCTGTGCGAAGGGCATATCTTCTACTTTATTGTTGAGTCAGTTTACCTACTTCTTTCTATCTTAGAAGCAAACACTTGTGTGAACTGTGTGCATTAATTCTTACATGTTTACCTATTGAACTTGTTATATTACTTTGTGTAGACAATTATCCATGAGATAAACATGTTGAAGTTGAAAGCAACTGCTGAAACTTATATCTTCCTTTGTGTTGCTTCAATGCCTTTACTTTGAATTTATTGCTTTATGAGTTAATTCTTATGCAAGACTTATTGATGCTTGTCTTGAAAGTACTATTCATGAAAAGTCTTTGTTATATGGTTCAGTTGTTTACTCATTGTCTTTACCATTGCTTTGAATCGCTGCATTCATCTCATATGCTTTACAATAGTATTGATCAAGATTATGATAGCATGTCACTTAAGAAATTATCTTTGTTATCGTTTACCTACTCGAGGGCGAGTAGGAACTAAGCTTGGGGATGCTTGATACGTCTCAAACGTATCTATAATTTCTTATGTTCCATGCTACTTTTATGATGATACACATAAGTTTTATACACACTTTATATCGTTTTGATGCATTTTCCGGAACTAACCTATTAACGAGATGCCGAAGTGCCAGTTCCTGTTTTCTGCTGTTTTTGGTTTCAGAAATCCTAGTAAGGAAATATTCTCGGAATTGGACTAAATCAACGCCCAGCATCTTATTTTTCCCGGAAGGTTCCAGAGCATCGAAGAAGTACCGGAGGAGAGCCACAGGCTCACCACACAAGGTGGCGGCGCGGCCCAAGGGGGGCGCCCCCCCCCCCTAGTTTGAGGAGGCTCCGTAGCCCCTCCGACTCCGCCTCTTCGCCTATTTAAGTCGTCCTGACCTAAATCTTCGACACGGATTGACGAAACACCAGAAAACCTTCCAGAGCCGCCGCCATCGCGAAACTCCAATTCGGGGGACAGAAGTCTCTGTTCCGGCACCCTGCCGGGACGGGGAATTGCCCCCGGAGTCATCTCCATCGACATCACCGCCATCTTCATCGCCATCGCTGTCTCCTATGATGAGGAGGGAGTAGTTCTCCCCGGGGCCGAGGGCTCTACCGTAGCTATGTGGTTCATCTCTCTCTTTGTGATCTAGTTGAATATCATCTATGTGTTACTCTGGTGATGTTATTAAAGTAGTCTATTCCTCCTCCATGATGTAATGTTGACAGTGTGTGCATTATGAAGTACTTGGTATAGGTTATGATTGTGATCTCTTGTAGATTATGAAGTTAACTATTACTATGATAGTATTGATGTGATCTATTCCCCCTTTCATAGCTGATGTTGACAAGTGTGCATGCTATGTTAGTACTCGGTATAATTGTGTTGGTCTATCTTGCACTCTAAGGTTATTTAAATATGAACATCGAATGTTGTGGAGCTTGTTAACTCCGGCATTGAGGTGCTCTTGTAGCCCTACACAATTAATGGTGTTTGTCATCCAACAAGAGAGTGTAGAGTGGTTTTATTATGTGATCAATGTTGAGAGTGTCCACTAGTGAAAGTATGATCCCTAGGCCTTGTTTCCAAACATCGAATCTCCGTTTATTTACTCGTTACGTTGCATATTTACCCGCTGCCATATTTTATTCAGATTGCTATTACCACTCATATACATCCATACTACTTGTATTTCACTATCTCTTCGCCGAACTAGTGCACCTATATATCTGACAAGTGTATTAGGTGTGTTGGGGACACAAGAGACTTCTTGTATCGTGATTGCAGGGTTGCTTGAGAGGGATATCTTTGACCTCTTCCTCCCTGAGTTCGATAAACCTTGGGTGATTCACTTAAGGGAAACTTGCTGCTGTTCTACAAACCTCTGCTCTTGGAGGCCCAACACTGTCTAAAGGAATAGAAGCGTGTGTAGACATCAGAGGCACAACCACAACTCATTGTAACAACGCGAAAGCGCCCAGATAATTCCAGACAAGCAGCACTAGGCCCTGTCTCCGAGCAGGTGTTCCAAAGCTGGGTAAATCGCGTACCACCATTCCGAGGACTCTCCGCCCTATGGCCCCTACTTCTTATCCCCCTTGTGAGTATCCCTCCTCCAGGGTACCGTCGAATAGGCAACAACAGTTGGCGCCCACCGTGGGGCCAGCGGCATCAGGAGGCCGGAACCGGGAGGGTTCCGCCATGGGAAGCTACGACGAATCCATCGTTGTGGGGCGTGTTCTTTACGCCGGAAACTTTCCCATCGTCCCGCAGGACGAGTGCTGGATTCCAGCTAGGACCAACCCCATTAAGCTCTCCATCATCCCAATTGGCGGCATTTCTTCATCGGCGAAACCGTCGATTCTGATGGAAACGCCCTGGTAAGTAACGCTGAGGCGACCGCCGCTGAGCAGGACGCAGTCGCGAAGATCCGATCTGAGATGATGGAGCTTCCTATGGAAGATTCCACCTTAGATCTGGAAAATTCAAAACCCACCCAATCCGCCCCTGAGCAGGAAACAACGGTGGAAGACCAATTCAGATCCACCTGGGTCTCCCAGGTGTTAGAGAAGCAAAGGTGTCACTTCGTGCACTTCCTTGCACCGCTGGAACCGCTCCTCCTCCGGAAGAAGCATGACCCATGCAGGTTGAGGCTGCCGGAACCGGTGACGCCCCGGAACAGTAGGAGGCTGCCGGAGATAGCAGCGCACTGGATCAGCAAGAGGATGCCGAAGACGTAGAAGAATCAATCCTGGGCAACCTAAGCCCAACTTCCGACGATGCTTCGTCCATGAACACGGAGGAATTCAACCAGGCTTTGAAGGAGTTAGAGGGTGAAGAGGAAGCTGAGGCGGAATCTGCCCCACCTAAGCAGGTCCTAGCGACCATAACTGGGTTAGGCGAGGACGCTGATGAAGAAGAGACTCCCACCGGCGTAGACCTCCCGAAAGCGTCCACTTCGGATACTCCGCCATCGCGACCCCATCGCCGTGCCGCATCGGAATCCGGAGAAGACAACTTTTCTGGGGACAAGGATTACCTAACCTCGGAAGAACTTGTGGAGCAAGCAGGCATATGGCCCTAGTTCACACAGAAGTCCTCAACAAGCCTATAACTCCGGAAGAAGCCGCAGATCCGATAGCTTTAGAAGCTGCAAGAAAGGAGATGATGGATACCGCCAAGAGAATTTCCACCACCGCAGCGGCGATGCTCGAAGAAAGGCAAGAAGCTCAACCAGTAATGGATGGTTTCCTCCAAAGAGAGCGTGAAGCTGTTGACTCTTCGCAGAAGGCCAAAAACCTCCGAGAACATTGGGAGTCTATGATGAAGGATGCCCGCAAGGAAGCAGACAAGATCCGACGGGACGCCATTAGCCCCTGCAAGATCACCTTTGCAACTCCCTCTAATTAGCAGCCGCTCACAACTCCGAAGGAGAACATGCAGAAGGCCGCGGAGCTTCTGAACAAGGAGAATGAGGAAATCGACATCAAGTACCTCCGCACGCTCGTTGCTTCGGCGGTACGGTAGCAGAGCAAGGCAGACACTTCGCGCAAGCTGGAATCTAACCCAGATTTATGCATATCCACTGTGCAAAAGGACGCCTCCAGAAGCAAACACCACGACGACGAATCGCGCACCGGATCGTCCGAGCGCAGAAGGAGAACCAGAGAACACCCAAATCCAATCCTTGTACCATCAAAGACACCTTCGTCAGATCCGAAGAAGGGAAAGGATGCGATGTACACTGGTAGGGACAAGTACCGGAATCCGTCACCTCCGCCCAACGGGTACCCGCGTCCTCCACCTCCTCGCCACCGTAGTCCAGCCGGAAACGCCAGACCCCACGGGCCTGGTGGAATCAACATCCGCGACAACGTGGTCCCTCGGAGGAACAGGAACAGGGAGCGTACGCCGGAACCTCGTCGGAGCCGGAACGAGGAGCACGACCCGGAGCCTCGCAGAAGACGGAACGATGAAGGCGACCATCACCATGGTGAAGGCGGCCATCGAATCCGGAGTCAGCATCGCGAAGGGCGAGGAGAATCTGAAGGCGGGAGCAAGAGGTCACATCGGCCGCCTCGCAGGTCTCCCTCCCCACCACCTAGCGATGGAGGCGGAGGTGGAGGCGGAGGCGGAGGCCGAAGATCTTGCTCGCACTCAAAATCCCCCCGCAATGGCTCGCGTGACGCGCGGGAACGCCTCCACGAATACAGATCTGACTACATCGGCCCAAAGTGCTTTGGCAGGATGATCCGAGAGGAACCAAAGCCAAGGATGAACCTCAAGCTACCCGGAAACCTGAAGCATTATGATGGCAGCGAAAGGACGGATACCTGGATCGAGGATTACTACAATGCAGTAACCTTCGCCGGGGGAACCCCTAATATAGCATGTCGCATGCTCCAGATGTACCTTGTAGGTCCAGCCCGGATCTGGCTCAGTGACCTCGAGAAGAATTCCATCTTTTGCTGGTTCGACCTGAAGAACGCCTTCGAGAAGCACTTCAGGGGCACCTACAAAAGACCTGCCACGACAAGCGACCTACAGGCATGTATCCAGAAGAAGGGTGAAACATCAAGGAGCTTCCTCACCCGGTGGTTAGCAACCAGGAATGAGTGCGAGAACGTTGATAATTGCACAGCCATGCATGCCTTCATAGGTGGATTGCAGCGGGAGGACTGCTGCGGCACAAGCTCACTTGCTTGGTCAATGCCAACAAGCTGACGTTGGATGACATGATCACCATCGCCAGCGATCAAACCGCCGCCAATGACGACGCAGGTGGAGATCTCGCAGCCACAGCCATACCTCTGCATCAGCAAAAGAAGAACCGTGACAACAGCAGCAGCGGCACCAAGCGGAAAAATCCCCCTGATGACCAAAGAAGCGGAGGATCCGACTTGGTCGCCATGGCCTTCCAGCGAGGAGGCCAAGGAGGCAGAAGAGGCCGCGGCCGCGATGGCGGAGCCGGCAGGGGCCAGCATTGTGGTGACGAGGTCACCGCTGCCGGAAACCGCGCTCCCCAAACTTATGAATAGTACAGATGTCAACACCCGGATTTTTAAGTCCAGATGACTATTATGTCATACATCGCAATCCCAGGAAGATTTTTTTGCGAGACATAACAGTCGATATCACAGAACATCATTCATTACAAACCATAATAGTCTTACAACAAAGGATCTCATGATCCAAGTCTTACAACAACAGTTGATCTAAGGATCAATTACAAAACACACAACGGAAGAAACGTAGTAGCGGTCCATCTGTTCCACAGGCAACGCTTGACGTCGGGAGGTTAGTCCTAGTTATCATAGACGTCCTGCTGTCCATCTTCCTAGTACTGGTGCTCCTCTTCATAGTCTGGCCATTTGAATAGCCGGGGACAAAGCCATGAGTACTTTTAAAGTACTCGCAAACTACCACTAATAGCAGTACTAGTAACTCTAATCATGGTTCTAAGCTTTTAGGTTTATTTGCACAAAGCTAGTTTTATTTCATAAACACTTTATAGCAAAGACTCTTTATTCACCTAAAATTACTCAAGTGGGAACATTAGTGTCATTCCCACAACTCTGTTGTGATCAAGTCAAGTTCACCTTTCAAGTCACCATTCATTTTTGGCCATCCAACTGTCCATGACCGCGGACGCGGCTATTCGAATAGTTTAACACTCTGCAGAGGTCGTACTCTTGTGCCACAAATTTTGATTACATCCGTCAGGGATAGCCCTGAATCATCATACTCAGTATGCGGATCATCAACCATTAACCTTTCACTTACATACCCTAGTATAGGCACCTCCCCTATGAGCTTGGCCTCCTAGTGATGGCAAACTGCCATCCTAGGAACTGCACAGGGCTTGGGTAGGACATTCATCGCTTTTTCACGTCATTTCATTTTCAACGGAGGCAGCCTCAGCATAACCTCTATGACGCTTGTTCAGAGGGAACCCATACTAACATACATAAATTTCCAGCTAAAGCCTTACCCATAATCAGGTATTGTGGGGTACTCTAAAATTGGAATGGTATCGCATCCGAACCCAACCATCAGTTTTTGTCAAAATCACAAAGTCCTTCAAAGATCATATTCACCTTCAACACTTTCAATAGAATGACTCATCATTCCAAGGTTTGCAAAGTCATTTGATTCACAAGTTCCCATCTAGAGTAGTCAATTTTACTTTTAGCACTAGCAACTAGTCATGAGGGGTGCTAACTAAGTTTTAGCTCTCTAGGCTAAGTTTGATGCTCTTGTAGTATTCTATCTCTAGACCAATATCAATTATAAGAAAAAGCCTTGGTAAACAAAATAAAAGATTGCAAGATAAAAACTTGGGCTTGGACAAATCTTTAGACAAAAGAGTATTGCAAGGGTATCTTGTACTTTGCATTAGTAGAGCTTGCATTGGTAATAGCTTGCCTTGAGTGGTACAGTTGTCAAAGTGTTCCTCTTCTTCGTCGTAGAAGACCTCCTCCTCCTCGTAGCCTTCGGTACTAGCGTCTATAAACGGATACGAGGTAACAATCACCAAACAATACTTAAGGAGACTATTTAGCCATAATGGCTCACACATGATGATCTATCATCACTCAACATCATACTAGGGTTTTCTTTATTTAGTGTTGCGAAAATAATTTCCTCTCATTGAAAAACAAATACTAAGATTTAATACCTACTAGGGTTTCCATTTATTTCCTTTGAAAGTAATTTCTTCTCATTGAACATTACTAAGATTTAATTTCCTCAAATAATAAAGTATGAGATCATGTTGACCAAAGTCACCACTTCATATTTATCCGTTTGGGGAAAATGATTTAAATGAGATACTACCTCTCATACAATTTAATTACTACTTTTGGAAAATGATTTAATATTCTCAAGTAATAACATATGGGGTCATGAAGACTAATGTCATCACCTAACATTGAATTACTTTAGAAAAATGATTTAAAAAGGGAGACTATACCTTATAGGTTTGAAATACTAGTTTCGAAATAATTGAAATGAGCTAGAAATGGCCACATAGCCACTATTTGAATCTAGCCCATGATCATAGGATACAACCATGTCATATTTTTACATATTTAGATATACAATATGAAATGTGATTTTTGAGAGTTGGAATCAACTCAAAATGAATTATGGTTGATTTTTAATAAATGTTTGAAATCTGAAAACCTACTGCCTTGTTATTTTTATTGCAATTGATCTGTAATGAAACAAGGGTTGAGACCAGTGGGGTTTGATAGATATTTTCATCTACTTTCACACAAAATTGGAATAAACTCAATTGGATTTGAAGATTTGTTTTTATTTAAATTTGAACAAAGCACCAGTATTGGAATTTGATTTAAGCTAATTAAACAGAATTTGAATTTGTGGGCTCAAGCGGGAAACTAAACGGGCCGGCCCAGCTACGCTCCAGCGCGCAGCAGGTCGCCTGACAGGGGGCTCCACCTGTCAGCGGGTGTTAAAACCCAAATCGGTACGCGCGAATGGGGGCCGTTGGATTAAAAACACGATCGACGGCCGAGGCTCGTCGTCGTCAGCGACGGGCGCAAACCCTGGCTGCGGCGAGGCGGGTTGTTGGGGGCTTACCGACGCTCCGGCGAGGTTTGGCGAGGTGGGCAACTGAATTGGTAGACGACGGAGAAGCAAACGAGGGTCGTGGGAGAGGCTGAGGTGGTCGGAGTCGTCGCCTCCGTCCGGCTACTGCCCCGGCGAACTCCGGCCAAATTCCGGCGATAGAGCTCAAATTGGGAGGAGGGAATTGGCTAGCTTGATCAGTGGAGAGCGGGGAAGTGAATGGTGTGCAACATTTGAGAGGGGGGCTCCTTTTATAGCTAGCCAGAGGGGCAGCGCGGCAAGGGCAGGTCATCGGCGTCCACGATGCTACAGCGGCGGAGAGGCGTGGGCGAGGAGTCTGGATGGTTCAGCGTGGCCTGGCGGTCCTTGTGGACGTCACTGCGCAGCAAGAGGTGGATGGGATGGCTCGGGCGACGTCAATGTCTATCACGGGTCCGGCGGAGGTCGTCGACGATGGCGTCGGCTACAGGTCTCGGGCGGGGAAATGGAGGTGTCTGGAGCTTCCTGGTGCCCTGGTGAGCGCGTGGGAGAGAGGAGAGGGCGAGGGCAGGTCGGAGGCGACGGGGCAAAGCTGTGCTTTGGCGTGCCCGTGGCATGGCCGTGCACGCTCTGGCGCGTCATGGCGTCACTGGGCACGTGCCAATGGAGAGTACATGCAGGTTCAGTGGAGTGAGGCAAGCCTATTTGACAATGTGAGAGGGACCAAAGATGAGAGGAGAGGGGAGTTGGCATGGTGAGTGGCATGTGCATGACATAGGCATGGTTTGGTAATTTATCTCCCATGAACAGTGGTGCAAATGCATGGCATGGTCCAGGGGGTGCAAGGAGGAGTGAGAGATGACACTAGCATGGATGGTTTAGGCTAAGAACCATTGGATTTTAGAGTGTATGCCCATAGTCAATTTGTGCACATAAGGTGTTTGAAAAAATGGCCGAAAGAGATTCAAATTTGAATTTTGTCAAAATCTTTTATGGGTGTGATTCAAATAATGTTTGGCACCAACTGATGTTGTTGGTTTGCAAAATGGAGTTGGTTTTGTGAAAATCAAATTTGGTATGATCTAGAATCTGTTTCAAAGTTGCCACTTTGAATGCCATTCAAAATCATTTTAATTTGAGTTAGCAAGGTTGGACAACACCAAGTTGTTCAATTTTATGTGTACTATAGATCTGTGCAAAAATATGAGAAGGTTTGGTTTAGAAAATAATAACCAAAGAGGCTCAAAGTGGGCATCATGTTAAAAATGTCACATATGACCATTATCACATGTGCCTTGCATTTTTCATTTTTCTTTTGATTTGATTTGCTTTTCACTTTGGTTTTGGTTTGGTGAGTACTATGTTGGGTTTCTTAATGTTTTCAAACCATCTAAGCAAAGTAGATATGACATAGGCTAGAATTTGCAAATTGGTCATATGCTCATATGTGCTTCACTTTTTATTTTATTTTATTTTTTCTTTGTTTCTCTTTGAATTTGAAAATGGCAAGGTTTAGGGTTTAGAAATATGTTCAACACTTCAAACAAACAATCATGGCAAAAATCCAATCATACATGCTTGTACACTATGCACATAAGGTAAGGCAATTCAAGTTTTTGTTGGCTCCAAATTTTGGAAAAAGGGAATTTATCTTCTTCATTGTTTTGAAATATTGGGGTGTTACAAACCTTCCCCCCTTAAAAAAATCTCGTCCCGAGATTTAAGAAAAATTAGGAACCTAAGAGAGATTGGGCAAATGGGTAACAGGAAAACATACCCTGCATATCATTGGGTGCTTCCTGGGCTTCTGTTGCACTCATGCGGTAGAAACGACCGTTGCGGTTGTTCGGGTTCCTTCCAGTTGAGACACGGTGATACGTCTCAAACGTATCTGTAATTTCTTATGTTCCATGCTAGTTATATGACAATACTCACATGTTTTATATACACTTTATATCATTTTGATGCATTTTCCGGCACTAACCTATTAACAAGATGCCGAAGCGCCAGTTCTCGTTTTCTCGCTGTTTTTGGTTTCGGAAATCCTACACGGGAAATATTCTCGGAATTGGACGAAACAAAAGCCCACGGTCTTATTTTGCACGGAGCCTTCCGGAAGTCCGAAGAGGATACGAAGAGGGGCGACGAGGCGGCCACACCCTAGGGGCGCGGCCCCACCTCCGGGCGCGCCGCCCTATGGGGTGGGCCCCTCGAGCGTCCCCGACTCGCCCCTTCGCCTATTTATTCTCTCCGTCGCGAAAACCCTAGTACCGAGAGCCACGATACGAGAAAAGTTACTGTGACGCCGCCGCCGCCAATCCCATCTCGGGGATTCAGGAGATCGCCTCCGGCACCCTGCCGGAGAGGGGAATCATCACCGGAGGACTCTACATCATCATGACCGCCTCCGGATTGATGCGTGAGTAGTTCATCCTTGGAATATGGGTCCATAGCAGTAGCTAGATGGTTGTCTTCTCCTCTTGTGCTATCATGTTTAGATCTTGTGAGCTGCCTATCATGATCAAGATCGTCTATTTGTAATGCTACATGTTGTGTTTGTTGGGATCCGATGAATATGGAATACTATGTCAAGTTGATTATTGATCTATCATATATGTGTTGTTTATGATCTTGCATGCTCTCCGTTGCTAGTAGAGGCTCTGGCCAAGTTGATACTTGTGACTCCAAGAGGGAGTATTTATGCTCGATAGTGGGTTCATGCCTCCATTGAATGCAGGACGAGTGACGGAAAGTTCTAAGGTTATGGATGTGCTGTTGCCACTAGGGATAAAACATCAATGCTTTGTCTAAGGATATTTGTGTTGATTACATTACGCACAGTACTTAGTGCAATAGTCTGTTGTTTGCAACTTAATACTAGAAGGGGTGCGGATGCTAACCCGAAGATGGACTTTTTAGGCATAGATGCATGCTGGATAGCGGTCTATGTTCTTTGTCGTAATGCCCTACGTAAATCTCATATTAGTCATCATGATATGTTTGTGCATTGTTATGCCCTCTCTATTTGTCAATTGCCCAACTGTAACTTGTTCACCCAACATGCTATTTATCTTATTGGAGAGACACCACTAGTGAACTGTGGACCCCGGTCCATTCCTTTACATCTGAAATACAATCTACTGCAATCAATGTTCTCTGTTGTTCTTCGCAAAGAAACATCATTCTCCACACCATACGTTTAATCCTTTGTTTACAGCAAGCCGATGAGATTGACAACCTCACTGTAAGTTGGGGCAAAGTATTGTGATTGTGTTGTGCAGGTTCCACGTTGGCGCCGGAATCCCTGGTGTTGCGCCGCACTACACTCCTTCACCAACAACCTTCACGTGGCCTTCATCTCCTACTGGTTCGATAACCTTGGTTTCTTTCTGAGGGAAAACTTGATGCTATGCGCATCACACCTTCCTCTTGGGGTTCCCAACGGACGTGTGCATCACGCGCCATCAAGACCGTTTTCTGGCGCCGTTGCCGGGGACCTGAAGAAAAGTTACACCACAAAGATTTCTAACTCCCACGTCAACTGCACGCCAGCAACTGTTTTCTGGCGCCGTTGCCGGGGAGATCAAGACACGCTGCAAGGGGAGTCTCTCAGATCCAATCTCTTTACTTTGTTTATTATCTTGCTTTACTTTACTTTATTTTCTGTTTTGTTTGGTTTCTTTATATCAAAAACACAAAAAAATTAGTTACTTGTTTTACTTTATTTAATTTAGTTTGCTTCACTTATTTTTATTACTGTTAAAATGAATACTCCTGAGAACACTAAGTTGTGTGACTTCACTAGCACAAATAATAATGATTTTATATTCAATCCTATTGCTCCACCTGTTACTACAGCAGAATTTTATGAGATTAAACCTGCTTTACTAAATCTTGTTATGAGAGAGCAATTTTCTGGTGTTAGTTCTGATGATGCTGCTGCCCATCTTAATAATTTTGTTGAACTTTGTGAAATGCAAAAGTATAAGGATGTAGACGGAGACATTATAAAACTGAAATTGTTTCCTTTCTCCTTAAGAGGAAGAGCTAAATATTGGTTGCTATCTTTGCCTAAGAATAGTATTGATTCATGGACTAAATGTAAAGATGCTTTCATTGGTAGATATTATCCTCCTGCTAAAATTATATCTTTTAGAAGTAGCATAATGAATTTTAAGCAATTGGATAATGAACATGTTTCCCAAGCATGGGAAAGAATGAAATCTTTGGTAAAGAATTGCCCTACCCATGGACTGACTACTTGGATGATCATCCAAACCTTCTATGCAGGATTAAATTTTTCTTCGAGGAACCTATTGGATTCAGCTGCTGGAGGTACTTTTATGTCCATCACTTTGGGTGCCGCAACAAAGCTTCTTGATGATATGATGATCAACTACTCTGAATGGCACACTGAAAGGACTCCACAAGGTAAGAAGGTAAATTCTGTTGAAGAAACCTCCTCCTTGAGTGATAAGACTGATGTTAGATCTAATGCTGATCCTAATAATGTTCCTTTAGCTTCATTGGTTGCTCAAGAAGAGCATGTTGATGTGAACTTCATTAAAAGTAATAATTTCAACAACAATGCTTATAGGAATAATTTTGGTAACAACTTTAGGCCATATCCTTCTAATAATAGTAATGGTTATGGTAATTCTTATGGTAATTCTTACAACAATAGTAGGAGTGTACCCTCTGGTCTTGAAGTTATGCTTAAAGAATTCATTAGTACACAAACTGCTTATAACAAATCTGTTGAAGAAAAGCTTGGTAAAATTGATGTTCTTGCTTCTAAGGTTGATAGTCTTGCTGCTGATGTTGATCTTTTAAAATTGAAAGTTCACCGAATGAATATAAAGATATTAAGTCATTTGCTACAGCAAACGCTATACAAGTTCGAATTAATGACAATATTAGATCGATGGCTGAATTGCATGCTAGGTGGGAAAGAGAAGAAAAACTAGCTAAAGAGAATAATGTAGCTAAAGTTTGGACTATTACCACCATGATACGTCTCCAACGTATCGATAATTTCTTGTGTTCCATGCCACATTATTGATGTTATCTACATGTTATATGCACACTTTATGTCATATTCGTGCATTTTCTGGAACTAACCTATTAACAAGATGCCGAAGTGCCGGTTCTCGTTTTCTGCTGTTTTTGGTTTCGAAATCCTAGTAACGAAATATTCTCGGAATCGGACGAAATCAACGCCCAGGTTCCTATTTTACCAGGAAGCATCCAGAACACACGAGAACCGCCGAGAGAAGGGGGGCAGGGACACCACACCACACCCCGGCGCGGCCAAGGGGGGCGCGCCCCCTAGGGTGTGGGCCCCCGTAAGCCCTCCCGCGCCGCCTCTCCGCCTATATAAAGCCCCCGACCTAAAAACCTCGGGGCGTTCGACGAAAACCACAGAAACCTTCCGGAGCCGCCGCCATCGCGAAGCCAAGATCCGGGGGACGAGGAGTCTCTGTTCCGGCACCCTGCCGGAGCGGGGAAGTGCCCCGGAAGGCTTCTCCATCGACACCGTTGCCATCTCCACCGCCATCTTCATCACCGCTGCTTGCTCCCATGAGGAGGGAGTAGTTCTCCATCGAGGCTCGGGGCTGTACCGGTAGCTATGTGGTTCATCTCTCTCCTATGTGCTTCAATACAATAATCTCATGAGCTGCCTTACATGATTGAGATTCATATGATGATGCTTGTAATCTAGATGTCATTATGCTAGTCAAGTGAGTTTTACCTATGTGATCTCCAGGAGACTCCTTGTCCCACGTGTGTAAAGGTGACGAGTGTGTGCACCGTGTGGGTCTCTTAGGCCATATTTCACAGAATACTTACTCAATGTTGAATGGCATAGTGAGGTGCTTATTTATATCTATTTATGATTGCAACATGTTTTGTATCACAATTTATCTATGTGCTACTCTAGTGATTTGTTATTAAAGTAGTTTATTCCTCCTCGCACGTGTGCAAAGGTGACGAGTGTGTGCACCGTGTTAGTACTTGGTTTATGCTATGATCATGATCTCTTGTAGATTGCGAAGTTAACTATTGCTATGATAATATTGATGTGATCTATTCCTCCTACATATGCATGAAGATGACAGTGTGCATGCTATGCTAGTACTTGGTTTAGTCTATTGATCTATCTTACACTATAAGGTTACTTAAACATGAGCATTATTGTGGAGCTTGTTAACTCCGGCATTGAGGGTTCGTGTAATCCTACGCAATGTGTTCATCATCCAACAAAAGTGTAGAGTATGCATTTATCTATTCTGTTATGTGATCAATGTTGAGAGTGTCCACTAGTGAAAGTGTAATCCCTAGGCCTTGTTCCTAAATATCGCTATCGTTGTTTGTTTACTTGTTTTACTTGCGTTACTACTCGCTGCGTTACTACTTGCTTGTTTACTCGTCCTGGGCAAAGCAACGTTCGGTGCCGTTGCTACTACTTATTCATACCACCTGTATTTCACTATCTCTTCGCCGAACTAGTGCACCTATTAGGTGTGTTGGGGACACAAGAGACTTCTTGCTTTATGGTTGCAGGGTTGCATGAGAGGGATATCTTTGACCTCTTCCTCCCTGAGTTCGATAAACCTTGGGTATCCACTTAAGGGAAACTTGCTCGCTGTTCTACAAACCTCTGCTCTTGGAGGCCCAACACCTGTCTACAAGAATAGAAGCTCCCGTAGACATCAAGCACTTTTACGGCGCCTTTGCCGGGGAGGAAAGGTAAAAGGCTCTCATACTACGGTCTCGGGTAAAGTATTTTTACGGCGCCGTTGTGTGTGTGCTCAAAGCTATTTCCTTTAGATCCTGCAATTGCATCTTGTTGTTTCTTGTTTACACTAGTTTGGCATAATGTACAAGAGTGAGCTTCTTATTCTATTTCCCGATTTAAAACATGGATTGTTTGATGCGAAAATTAAAAAACCTATGAAATCTTCTTTGCATGCTTGGTAGTAATATTAGTATGAACGCTTTGAACACCATTGTTGACAATAATATAGAAAGTTCTAAGCTTGGGGAAGCTGGTTTTCATGATATTTTTAGTCCCCCAAGCATTGAGGAGAAAATTTTCGTTGATGATACTTTGCCTCCTATTTGTGATGATAATGATAGTGGTCTTTTGATGCCACCTACTATGGAGAGTAAATTTTTTTGTGATTATACTATGCCTCCTACACTTGATGAGAATAATAATGATAGCTACTTTGTTGAATTTGCTCCCACTACAACTAATAAAATTGATTATGCTTATGTGGAGAGTAATAATTTTATGCATGAGACTCATGATAAGAATGCTTTATGTGATAGTTATATTGTTGAGTTTGCTCATGATGCTACTGAAAGTTATTATGAGAGAGGAAAATATGGTTGTAGAAATTTTCATGTTACTAAAATGCCTCTCTATGTGCTGAAATTTTTGAAGCTACACTTGTTTTATCTTCCTATGCTTGTTACTTTGCTCTTCATGAACTTGTTTATTTACAAGATTCCTATGCATAGGAAGCATGTTAGACTTAAATGTGTTTTGAATTTGCCTCTTGATGCTCTCTTTTGCTTCAAATACTATTTCTTGCGAGTGCATCATTAAAACTGCTGAGCCCATCTTAATGGCTAAAAAGAAAGAACTTCTTGGGAGATAACCCATGTGTTATTTTGCTACAGTACTTTGTTTTATATTTGTGTCTTGGAAGTTGTTTACTACTGTAGCAACCTCTCCTTATCTTAGTTTTGTGTTTTGTTGTGCCAAGTAAAGTCTTTGATAGTAAAGTAAGTACTAGATTTGGATTACTGCGCAGAAACAGATTTCTTTGTTGTCACGAATCTGGGTCTAATTCTCTGTAGGTAACTCAGAAAATTATGCCAATTTGCGTGAGTGATCCTCAGATATGTACGCAACTTTCATTCAATTTGAGCATTTTCATTTGAGCAAGTCTGGTGGCCTAATAAAATCCATCTTTACGGACTGTTCTGTTTTGACAGATTCTGCCTTTTATTTCGCATTGCCTCTTTTGCTATGTTGGATGAATTTCTTTGATCCATTAATGTCCAGTAGCTTTATGCAATGTCCGGAAGTGTTAAGAATGATTGTGTCACCTCTGAACATGTTAATTTTTATTGTCCACTAACCCTCTAATGAGTTGTTTCGAGTTTGGTGTGGAGGAAGTTTTCAAGGGTCAAGAGAGGAGGATGATATACTACGATCAAGAAGAGTGAAAAGTCTAAGCTTGGGGATGCCCCGGTGGTTCATCCCTGCATATATCAAGAAGACTCAAGCGTCTAAGCTTGGGGATGCCCAAGGCATCCCCTTCTTCATCGATAAATTATCGGGTTCCTTCTCTTGAAACTATATTTTTATTCGGTCACATCTTATGTGCTTTACTTGGAGCGTCTGTGTGCTTTTGTTTTTGTTTTTGTTTGAATAAATTGGATTACATCATGCTTGTGTGGGAGAGAGACACGCTCCGCTGGTTCATATGAACACATGTGTTCTTAGCTCATAATATTCATGGCGAAGTTTCCTCTTCGTTAAATTGTTATATGGTTGGAATTGGAAAATGATACATGTAGTAATTGCTATAAATGTCTTGGGTAATGTGATACTTGGCAATTGTTGTGCTCATGTTTAAGATCTTGTATCATATGCTTTGCACCCATTAATGAAGAAATACATAGAGCATGCTAAAATTTGGTTTGCATATTTGGTTTCTCTAAGGTCTAGATAATTTCTAGTATTGAGTTTGAACAACAAGGAAGACGGTGTAGAGTCTTATAATGTTTTCAATATGTCTTTTATGTGAGTTTTGCTGCACTTGGTTCATCCTTGTGTTTGTTTCAAATAAGCCTTGCTAGCCTAAACCTTGTATCGAGAGGGAATACTTCTCATGCATCCAAAATACTTGAGCCAACCACTATGCCATTTGTGTCCACCATACCTACCTATACTACATGGTATTTTCCCGCCATTCCAAAGTAAATTGCTTGAGTGCTACCTTTAAAATTCCATCATTCACCTTTGCAATATATAGCTCATGGGACAAATAGCTTAAAAACTATTGTGGTATTGAATATGTAATTATGCACTTTATCTCTTATTAAGTTGCTTGTTGTGCGATAACCATGTTCAACGGGGAACGCCATCAACTCATTGTTGAATTTCATGTGAGTTGCTATGCATGTTCGTCTTGTCACGAAGTAAGGGCGATCTACACCGAGTTGAATGGTTTGAGCATGCATATTGTGAGAGAAGAACATTGGGCCGCTAACTAAAGCCATGATCCATGGTGGAAGTTTCAGTTTTGGACAAACATCCTCAAGTCTCTAATGAGAAAAGAATTAATTGTTGTCAAATGCTTAAAGCATTAAAAGAGGAGTCCATTATCCGTTGTCTATGTTGTCCCGGTATGGATGTCTAAGTTGAGAATAATCAAAAGCGAGAAATCCAAATGCGAGCTTTCTCCTTAGACCTTTGTACGGGCGGCATAGAGGTACCCCTTTGTGAAACTTGGTTAAAGCATATGTATTGCGGTGATAATCCAGGTAGTCCAAGCTAATTAGGACAAGGTGCGGGCACTATTGGTACACTATGCATGAGGCTTGCAACTTATAAGATATAATTTACATGATGCATATGCTTTATTACTACCGTTGACAAAATTGTTTCATGTTTTCAAAATCAAAGCTCTAGCACAAATATAGCAATCGATGCTTTTCCTCTATGAGGACCATTCTTTTACTTTCATTGTTGAGTCGGTTCACCTATTTCTCTCCATCTCAAGAAGCAAACACTTGTGTGAACTGTGCATTGATTCTTACATATTTGCATATTGCATTTGTTATATTGCTTTGCATTGACAATTATCCATGAGATATACATGTTACAAGTTGAAAGCAACCGCTGAAACTTAATCTTCTTTTGTGTTGCTTCAATACCTTTACTTTGAATTATTGCTTTATGAGTTAACTCTTATGCAAGACTTATTGATGCTTGTCTTGAAGTGCTATTCATGAAAAGTCTTTGCTTTATGATTCAGTTGTTTACCCATGTCATATACATTGTTTTGATCGCTGCATTCACTACATATGCTTTACAAATAGTATGATCAAGTTTATGATGGCATGTCACTCCGAAATTATCTTTGTTATCGTTTTACCCGCTCGGGACGAGCGAGAACTAAGCTTGGGGATGCTGATACGTCTCCAACGTATCGATAATTTCTTGTGTTCCATGCCACATTATTGATGTTATCTACATGTTATATGCACACTTTATGTCATATTCGTGCATTTTCCGGAACTAACCTATTAACAAGATGCCGAAGTGCCGGTTCACGTTTTCTGCTGTTTTTGGTTTCGGAAATCCTAGTAACGAAATATTCTCGGAATCGGACGAAATCAACGCCCGGGTTCCTATTTTACCAGGAAGCATCCGGAACACACGAGAACCGCCCAGAGAAGGGGGGCAGGGACACCACACCACACCCCGGCGCGGCCAAGGGGGGGGCGCGCCCCCTAGGGTGTGGGCCCCCCAGAAGCCCTCCTGCGCCGCCTCTCCGCCTATATAAAGCCCCTGACCTAAAAACCTCGGGGCGTTCGACGAAAACCACGAAACCTTCCGGAGCCGCCGCCATCGCGAAGCCAAGATCCGGGGGACAGGAGTCTCCGTTCCGGCACCTGCCGGAGCGGGGAAGTGCCCCGGAAGGCTTCTCCATCGACACCGCTGCCATCTCCACCGCCATCTTCATCACCGCTGCTGCTCCCATGAGGAGGAGTAGTTCTCCATCGAGGCTCGGGGCTGTACCGGTAGCTATGTGGTTCATCTCTCTCCTATGTGCTTCAATACAATAATCTCATGAGCTGCCTTACATGATTGAGATTCATATGATGATGCTTGTAATCTAGATGTCATTATGCTAGTCAAGTGAGTTTTACCTATGTGATCTCCGGAGACTCCTTGTCCCACGTGTGTAAAGGTGACAGTGTGTGCACCGTGTGGGTCTCTTAGGCCATATTTCACAGAATACTTACTCAATGTTGAATGGCATAGTGAGGTGCTTATTTATATCTCTTTATGATTGCAACATGTTTTGTATCACAATTTATCTATGTGCTACTCTAGTGATTTGTTATTAAAGTAGTTTATTCCTCCCGCACGTGTGCAAAGGTGACGATGTGTGCACCGTGTTAGTACTTGGTTTATGCTATGATCATGATCTCTTGTAGATTGCGAAGTTAACTATTGCTATGATAATATTGATGTGATCTATTCCTCCTACATATGCATGAAGGTGACAGTGTGCATGCTATGCTAGTACTTGGTTTAGTCTATTGATCTATCTTACACTATAAGGTTACTTAAACATGAGCATTATTGTGGAGCTTGTTAACTCCGGCATTTAGGGTTCGTGTAATCCTACGCAATGTGTTCATCATCCAACAAAAGTGTAGAGTATGCATTTATCTATTCTGTTATGTGATCAATGTTGAGAGTGTCCACTAGTGAAAGTGTAATCCCTAGGCCTTGTTCCTAAATATCGCTATCGCTGTTTGTTTATTGTTTTACTCTGCGTTACTACTTGTTGCGTTACTACTTGCTTGTTTACTTGTCCTGGGCAAAGCATCGTTCGGTGCCGTTGCTACTACTTATTCATACCACCTGTATTTCACTATCTCTTCGCCGAACTAGTGCACCTATTAGGTGTGTTGGGGACACAAGAGACTTCTTGCTTTGTGGTTGCAGGGTTGCATGAGAGGGATATCTTTGACCTCTTCCTCCCTGGGTTCGATAAACCTTGGGTATCCACTTAAGGGAAACTTGCTGCTGTTCTACAAACCTCTGCTCTTGGAGGCCCAACACTGTCTACAAGAATAGAAGCTCCCGTAGACATCACACCACTAGTAATGTTGATGCTTCACATGTTGCTAAACCTCCTACTATCAATGGTCAAATAATTGGTGTTGGCAATGTTTCTACTCCTAGTACAAAGCGTGCAAAATTGCCTGAAACTGCTGAAACTGTTTGTGATAAAAGTGGTGAATTTTTTCAGAGTATTGGGGGCAATGATCCCATTGCTTTAGATCATAATGGTTTAGATTTTGATAATTGTCATATCCCTGAAGTTATTAAGTTCTTGCAAAAACTTGCTAGAAGTCCTAATGCTAGTGCTATAAACTTGGCCTTTACAAAACATATTACAAATGCTCTCATTAAAGCTAGAGAAGAGAAATTAAAACTTGAAACTTCTATTCCTAGGAAATTAGAAGATGGTTGGGAGCCCATCATTAAAATGAAGGTCGATGATTTTGATTGTAATGCTTTATGTGATCTTGGTGCAAGTATTTCTGTTATGCCTAAGAAACTCTATGATATGCTTGACTTGCCACCATTGAAATATTGTTATTTGGATGTTAATCTCGCTGATAATTCTATAAAGAAACCTTTGGGTAGGATTGATAATGTTCACATTACGGTTAACAATAACCTTGTCCCCGCTGATTTTGTTGTCTTGTATATTGAATGCAATGCATCTTGTCCTATTATTTTGGGAAGACCCTTTCTTCGAACTGTTGGTGCTATTATTGATATGAAAGAAGGAAATATTAAGTATCAATTCCCTCTTAAGAAAGGTATGGAACACGTCCCTAGAAAGAGAATGAAGTTACCTTTTGATTCTATTATTAGAACAAATTATGATGTTGATGCTTCTTCTCTTGATGTTACTTGATTTACACTTTCTGCGCCTAGCTGAAAGGCGTTAAAGAAAAGTGCTTATGGGAGACAACCCATTATTTTATATCTGCAATTTTTGTTTTATATTTGTGTCTTAGAAGTTGTTATTACTGTAGCAACATCTCCTTATCTTTACTTTATTGCATTGTTGTGCCAAGTAAAGTCTTTGATAGTAAGGTTGATACTAGATTTGGATTTCTGCGCAGAAACAGATTTCTAGCTGTCACGAATTTGAGTAGATCTCTCGGTACGAAACTCAGAAAAATCTGCGAAAATTCATGAGTGATCCTCAGATATGTACGCAACTTTCATTCAATTTGAGCTTCTTCATCTGAGCATGTTAAGTGCCTCTAAAAAATCGTCTTTACGGACTGTTCTGTTTTGACAGATTCTGCCTTTTATTTCGCATTGCCTCTTTTACTGTGTTGAGTGGATTTCTTTGCTCCATTAACTTTCAGTAGCCTTGGGTAATGTCCAGAAGTGTTAGGAACGATTGTGTCCTCTCCAAACATGTGAATTTTTGATTATGCACTAACCCTCTAATGAGTTTGTTTTGAGTTTGGTGTGGAGGAAGTTTTCAAGGATCAAGAGAGGAGGATGATATAATATGATCAAGAAGAGTGAAAAGTCTAAGCTTGGGGATGCCCCGTGGTTCATCCCTGCATATTTCAAGAAGACTCAAGCATCTAAGCTTGGGGATGCCCAAGGCATTCCCTTCTTCATCGACAACTTATCAGGTCACCTCTAGTGAAACTATATTTTTATTCCATCACATCTTATGTGCTTTACTTGGAGCGTATGTATGTTTTTATTTTTGTTTGTGTTTGAATAAATTTGGATCCTAGCATTTCTTGTGTGGGAGAAAGACACGCTCCGCTTTTTCATATTGAACACTGGTGTTCTTCGCTTTACTTTTAATGTTCATGGCAAAGGTTGAAAACCGCTTCATTCATTGCTATTTGGTTGGAAACAGAAAATGCTTCATGTGGTAATTGGTATATAGTCTTGAATAATTTGATACTTGGCAATTGTTTTGAGCTCTCAAATAGATCATGTTTAAGCTCTTGCATCATGTAGTTTGAACCTATTAGTGGAGAATTACCGTAGAGCTTGTTGAAATTTGGTTTGCATGATTGGTCTCTCTAAACTCTAGATATTTTCTGATAAAAGTGTTTGAACAACAAAGAGACAGTGTAGAGTCTTATAATGCTTGCAATATGTTCTTATGTAAGTTTTGCTGTACCGGTTCATACTTGTGTTTGCTTCAAACAACCTTTCTAGCCAAAGCCTTGTACTGAGAGGGAATGCTTCTCGTGCATCCAAAACCTTGAGCCAAAACTTATGCCATTTGTGTCCACCATAACTACCTACTATGTGGTATTTCTCTGCCATTCCAAAGTAAATTGCTTGCGTGCTACCTTTAAAAATTTCATTCCTTGTCTTTACAATACATAGCTCATGGGAAAGTAGCTTAAAAACTATTGTGGTAAAGAATATGTCGCTTATGTATCTTATTTCTTATAAGTTGCTTGTTGAGCGGTAACCATGTTTCTGGGGACGCCATCAACTGTTACACCTTTGTTGAATATCATGTGAGTTGCTATGCATGTTCGTCTTGTCTGAAGTAAGGGTGATTTGTCATGATTAAATGGTTTGAGTATGCATATTGTTAGAGAAGAACATTGGGCCGCCAACCAAAGCCATGTATCATGGTGGAAGTTTCAGCTTGGACATTAATCCTCAATCTCTTATGAGAATATTATCTGTTGTTGAATGCTTAAAGCATAAAAGAGGAGTCCATTATCTGTTTTCTATGTTGTCCCGGTATGGATGTCCTTAAGTTGAGATTTATCAAAAACGAGAAATCAAATGCGATCTATCTCCTTGGACCTTTGTACAGGTGACATAGAGGTACCCCTTTGTGACACTTGGTTGAAACATATGTAATGCAATGATAATCCATGGAAATCCGAGCTAATTAGGACAAGGTGCGAGCACTATTGGTATTCGATGCATGAGGCTTGCAACTTATAGGATGTTTTATGCATAACACATATGAATTATTACTACCGTTGACAAAATTGTTTCCATGTTTTCAAAATAAAAAGCTCTAGCACATGAGTAATCCCTGCTTTCCTCTGCGAAGGGCCTTTCTTTTACTTTATGTTGAGTCAGTTTACCTACTTCTTTCCATCTTAGAAGCAAACACTTGTGTCAACTGTGTGCATTGATTCTTACATACTTGCTTATTTGCATTCATCATATTACTTTGTCTTGACAATTATCCATGAGATATACATGTTGAAGTTGAAAGCAACTGCTGAAACTTATATCTTCCTTTGTGTTGCTTCAAAACCTTCTATTAAGAATCTATTGCTTTATGAGTTAACTCTTATGCAAGACTATTGATGCTTGTCTTGAAAGTACTATTCATGAAAAGTCTTTGCTATATGATTCAGTTGTTTAGTCATTATATTTACCATTGCTTTGAATCACTTCATTCATCTCATATGCTTTACAATAGTATTGATCAATATTATGATGGTAGCATGTCACTTCAGAAATTATCCTTGTTATCGTATACCTACTCGAGGGCGAGTAGGAACGAAGTTTGGCATTGAGCGCGCCATAAATCACATTCAGACAGCTCTTCGTATGTCCATGCCAGCGATGATACCACATGGTCTGGTGATGGACTTTATATCACGGAGTCATTCTTCCGCATCAACTGCTCAATGGCGGATGCCGAAATGCCGCCTGAAAGTTTTCGTTTTATCGAACCAAAGACGAGAAGACTTTCTGACCGACGTTAACGCGTCACGACGGTTTGCCTGCGCCGAGCTCTGGCAGTCCAGAAGAGCTGGAGATAATGCACGAGTGCCACACCTGAAGTACCACCCAGAGCAGAGCAACGCCCATGAATACTTTCGCCTTCACCCGCCCCCCCTGCTTTGCCCCTGCTTTTTTCCTCAAAATGTATGGCGTAAAAAAGCGCCGGAAAAAATCCTCGGCCCGGGACCAGATAATCTTCTGCATCCGGCTGAGAGGGGCAGAACGTCACCGGATATTCTACACACCGCCCGCCCGGAGCGATGCGAGTAGGTTCATCCTGACTATGGGTCCAGCGTAGCTGGTAGCGGTTGTCTTCCTCTTGTACATCATGTTTAGATCTTGTGAGTCACTTACCGCGATCAAGATCGCCTATTTGTAATGCTACATGTTGTGTTTGTTGGGATCCGGCGAATATGGAATACTATGTCAAGTTGATTATTGATCTATCATATATGTGTTGTTTAAG
>NC_061514.1:213485419-213513017 GCF_022539505.1 Lolium rigidum | reverse complement strand
GGACTTAAAAATCCGGGTGTTTACAGAGGTGGGTTGCTGGGGGCTTACCGACGCTCCGGCGAGGTTCAGCGAGGCGGGCAACTGAACTGGTAGACGACGGAGAAGCAAACGAGGGTCGTGGGAGAGGCTGAGGTGCTCGGAGTCGTCGCCTCCGTCCGGCTACTGCCGCGGTGAACTCCGACCAAATTCTGGCGATAGAGCTCAAATTGTGAGGAGGGGATTGGCTAGCTTGATCAGTGGAGAGCGGGGAAGTGAATGGTGTGCAACATTTGAGAGGGGGAGGGCTCCTTTTCTAGCTAGCCAGAGGGGCTGCGCGGCACGGGCAGGTCGTCGGCGTCGACGATGCTACAGCGGCGGAGAGGCGTGGGCGAGGAGTCTGGACGATTCAGCGTGGCCTGGCGGTCCTTGTGGACGTCACTGCGCAGAAGGAGGTGGATGGGATGGCTCGGGCGACGTCAATGTCTGTCACGGGTCCGGCGGAGGTCGTCGACGATGGCGTCGGCTACAGGACTCGGGCGGGGACATGGAGTTGTCTGGGAGCTTCCTGGTGCCCTGGTGAGCGCGTGGGAGAGAGGAGAGGGCGAGGGCAGGTCGGAGGCGACGGGGCGAAGCTGTGCTCTGGTGTGCCCATTGCATGGCCGTGCACGCTCTGGCGCGTCATGGCGTCACTGGGCACGTGCTGGGCTGGGGCGTGCAGTGCTCTCCTTGGACAATGGCGAGTACAGGCAGGTTCAGTGAAGTGAGGCAAGCCTATTTTACAATGTGAGAGGGACCAGAGATGAGAAGAGAGGGGAGTTGGCATGGTGAGTGGCATGTGCATGACATAGGCATGGTTTGGTAATTTCTCTCCCATGAACAGTGGTGCAAATGCATGGCATGGTCTAGGGGGTGCAAGGAGGAGTGAGAGATGACACTAGCATGGATGGTTTAGCCTAAGAACCATTGGATTTTAGAGTGTATGCCCATAGTCAATTTGTGCATATAAGGTGTTTGACAAAATGGCCGAAAGAGATTCAAATTTGAATTTTGTCAAAATCTTTTATGGGTGTGATTCAAATAATGTTTGGCACCTATTGATGGTGTTGGTTTGCAAAATGGAGTTGGTTTTGTGAAAATCAAATTTGGTATGATCTAGAATGTGTTTCAAAGTTGCCACTTTGAATGCCATTCAAAATCATTTGAATTTGAATCAGCAAGGTTGGTCAACACCAAGTTGTTCACTTTTATGTGTACTATAGATCGGTGCAAAAAGATGAGAAGGTTTGGTTTAGAAAATAATAACCAAAGAGGCTCAAAGTGGGCATCATGTTAAAAATGTCACATATGACCATTATCACATGTGCCTTGCATTTTTCATTTTTCTTTTGATTTGATTTGCTTTTCAATTTGGTTTTGGTGTGGTGAGTACTATGTTGGGTTTCTTAATGTTTTCAAACCATCTAAGCAAAGTAGATATGGCATAGGCTAGAATTTTCAAATTGGCCATATGCTCATATGTGCTTCACTTTTTATTTTATATTATTTTTTCCTTTTTTCTCTTTGAATTTGAAAATGGCAAGGTTTAGGTTTAGAAATATGTTCAACACTTCAAACTAACAATCATGGCAAAAATCCAATCATACATGCTTGAACACTATGCACATAAGGTAAGGCAATTCAAGTTTTTGTTGGCTCCAAATTTTGGAAAAAGGGAATTGGTCTTCTTCATTGTTTTGAAATTTTGGGGTGTTACAACAGAGACATGCCTTGCTTATCCCACATTGATCCGGCTACGGGCAAGTCCTCTCACACCAATCGCAACTGCAAGTGGGTCAATGACCTCAAAACTGACCCGGAAGCAGGATACAAGTGAGCCCGCAAGCACCGCCCACGCGGCAAAGGTGGCAAGGGCAAAAACAAGGATAAGGAGGAGGATAGTTCCGAGGCGATGGATGAGGATGACGCATCGCCGGATGCCAAGGAAGGACCCGCAGCTAACAAGTCCAACCCCTTCATCAAAAAGAGTGCGGGTGCATATCACACCTTCCTTGGAACTCCAATAGTCCGCGCCAGCAAATCAGCTCTCCGGATCCTGAACGCCACAGTTCCGGCTGTGCCGCAGTATGTCAGGTGGTCGGAAACTCCGTGTACGTTTGATAGGCAGGATCATCCTACCATCATTCCGAAAGAGTGCTATGCCTTGGTTGTATGTCCCCGCATTGATGGGTATGATTTCTCCAAGTGCCTTATGGATGGCGGAGCCAGCTTGAACATCATGTACCTGGAAACTCTGGAGAGGATGAACCTTACCAAGGAACAGCTCAAACACAACACCACTGAATTTCATGGTGTGCTTCCGGGTAAAAAGGCGAACTCCCTTGGCAGCATCAGACTTCCCGTGGCCTTCGGCGATGTTAACAATTTCCGCGAGGAGATGATCACGTTTGAAGTCGTGCCCTTCAAGGGCTCCTGCCACGTCATCTTCGGCAGGCCCACCTACCACAAGTTTCACGCAAGAGTGTGCTATATCTACAACAAGCTAAAGATCCCGGGTCCCAGTGGCATGATTACCATATCTGGAGACTACAAGAAAGCTCACGAGTGCGAGTTAGGCGAAGCCGCCTTCGCAAAATCTGTGATATCTGGAGAGGAGCTGCAAGGCTACATAGCCGTGGTGGATCCAAAAGAGATCCACGCCAATAAGAAGCAGATCTCCGAATAGAAAACTTCGTTGAAGGCCACGATAGAGACCAAGAAAATCGACTTCAAGGAAGGAGATAGCTCTAAACAGGTCTCGGTCGGAGCCAGCATGGACCCCAAATAGGAAGACGCGCTCGTCGAGTTCCTCCGCGCTAACATGGACATCTTCGCATGGCGACCCTCTGACATGTCCGGAGTACCTAGGGAACTCGCCGAGCACTACCTCAACATAAATCCGGGGGCTAAACCGGTGAAGCAAGCTATGCGACGCTTTGGAGATAAGAAGCACTGCGCCATAGGAATGGAACTAGCAAAGTTACTAGAGGCAGGTTTTGTAGTAGAAGTTATCCATACTGATTGGGTCGCAAACCCCGTCCTTGTACCCAAAAAGAATTCTGAAATACTAAGAATGTGCATTGATTACTCCGGCTTGAATAAGCATTGTCCGAAGGACCCGTTCCCCTTGCCGCGCATTGACCAAGTCATTGATTCGACAGTAGGGCGAAACTTCTGTGTTTTCTTGAAGCATATTCCGGGTATCATCAGATCCGGATGAAGAAGTCCGACCAAAAGGCGACCTCGTTCATCACTCCATTCGGCACTTACTGCTATGTCACCATGCCGTTTGGTTTGAAAATTGCAGGTGCCACCTACCAGCGTACGATGCAGCGGTGCTTGAAGGACCAAATTGGTCGGAACGTGCACGCTTACGTCGATGACATCGCGGTCATGACTCGGAAAGGATCCGACTTGATCAGCGACCTCACAGAAACCTTTGAGAACCTCCGACGGTACAAGATGATGTTGAATCCGCTGAAGTGCGTCTTTGGCGTCCCAGCCGGAAAACTCCTTGGCTTCATTGTCTCTCACAGGGGCATTGAAGTTAACCCGGAAAAAATCAAGGCAATCCTGTGCATCAAAAGGCCAACTTGTCTCAAAGATGTGCAATGACTAAATGGTTGTGTTGCAGCAATCAGTAGGTTTGTTAGCCGTCTTGGCGAGAAGGCACTACCTTTATACAAGCTGCTGAAGAAAACAGACAAATTTGTCTGGGACGACGAGGCAGATGCAACACTTCAGGGTTTGAAGGACATACTTACCTCCCCACCTATCCTAGCAGCTCCAGAAGAGTCAGAGCCTATGCTCCTTTACCTGGCAGCTTCCAACAAAGTCATCAGCCTCGTCATCGTGGTGGAGCGAAAGGAAGAAGGTCACGAATATGGAGTCCAGAGGCCAGTCTATTATATTAGCGAGGTACTAACGGAATCCAAACAAAGATACCCTCACTTTCAGAAGCTAGCCTACGGCGTGTTCCTAGGTAGCAGGAAGCTGAGACACTACTTCCAAGAGCATCCAATGACAGTCGTGAGCAAGGCTCCACTATCAATAATTCTTAAAATGCTGACGCAACAGGACAAACAACAAAATGGGGCATTGAATTATCTGCCTTCGACATCAACTACAAAGCCAGGACTACGATCAAGTCCCAGATCCTGGCAGATTTTGTTGCAGATTGGACAGAAGCTCCGGATGCAGATCTAGAGCCGGAACCTGAAACTTGGGTCATGCACTTTGATGGATTCAAGCAGCATCAAGGCTCAGGAGCCGGAGTCACCCTGAAGTCCCCCACCGGAGAAGAACTGCAGTACGTTCTGCAGATTCACTTCGAAGCTACAAATAACATGGCGGAATATGAGGCTCTACTACACGGTCTGCGCATCGCTAAGGAAATTGGGATCAAGCACATCATATGCTGCGGAGATTCCGACCCGGTGGCACAACAAGTAGCCGGAACCTGGAACGCCAGAAACTCCGTTATGGCGGCTTACAGAGACGATGTTGACGAGATCGCCAAATGCTTCCTCGGATACGAAGTCAAGTACGTCCGGAGAGATGATAACACAGCGGCTGATATGCTCCAAACTCGGATCCGGCAGGAAGCCCATTCCACCCGGAATTTTCCTTGAGCACTTACGGATACCCTCGGTAAAGGGCGCTAACCCGGAAAATCCAGACGTGGCAGTTTCTCCGGCTAAGGAGGTGATGGTAATCACTCCGGCTTGGACTAAGCCTTTCCTGGACTACCTTTTAGACCGCAATAAGGTGCCTGAGGACGAGGTCCTCGCACGACAGGTCGTCAGACGAGCAAGATCCTACACAATAATTGATGGTCAGCTCTACAAACGAAGTGCAAACGGGGTGTTTATGAAATGCGTCTCAAATCAGGATGGCATAGAAATCCACAGAGAGATTCATGCTGGTGATTGCGGGCATCACGCCGCTCCCAGATCCCTCGTTGCTAAAGCCTTTCGGCAAGGATTTTACTGGCTCACAGCTAAAGAAGATGCTGAGAAACTAGTGAAAACCTGCCGAGGCTGCCAAGACTACGCTACTCAACCAAGTGCTCCAGCTCAGGAGCTCAAGACCATCCCTATCACATGGCCGTTTGCGGTCTGGGGGCTTGATATGGTGGGAAAGCTGAAAAAATCATCTCCTGGCGGTTTTGAGTACCTCTTGGTCGCTATTGACAAGTTCAGTAAGTGGATCGAGGCAAAGCCAGTGAGAAAGGCCGATGGTGCTACAGCACTAAAATTCGTCTGCAGCCTCGTAGTGAGATACGACATCCCACACAGCATAATCACAGACAATGGTACAAACTTTGCTCAAGGAGAACTCAAGGATTATTGTCAGGACGTAGGGATCCGCCTTGATCTAGCATCTGTGGCGCATCCACAGTCCAATGGACAGGTGGAGCGAGCCAATGGTCTCATACTAGCCGGAGTCAAGCCTCGCCTTGAAGAACCGTTGCACCGTGTAGACGGAGCTTGGGCAGAGGAGCTAGATGTTGTTCTATGGAGTTTACGAACTACCCCTAACAGATCAACATGGTTCACCCCTTTCTTCCTAGTATACGGGTTTGAAGCAGTGCTTCCCTCTGACATCATTCACGATTCACCGCGAGTTTCCGCCTACAGCGAAGATACAACTACGAGGCCAGACAGCTATCTGTGGATCTGATCGAAGAAGCTCGGAATTTGGCTGACCAGCGTTCCACCATCTACCAGCAAAAACTCAGACGCTATTATAGCCGCCGAGTTCGGAATCGCTCGTTTAGGGTAGGCGACCTGGTCCTCCGCCTTCGACAGGTTAAAGCACATAAGTTGCAATCTCCATGGGAAGGACCTTTTGTCATCATCAAAGTGCTACACAATGGATCATACTACCTTGTAGATTTCCACGAGAAAAAATATAGACCTGCAAATTGGTACCGGAATCGAAAACGAGAGGATCCAGATGACATCTACGATGAGACGGATCGTCCCTGGAATATAGCACAGCTACGTCCTTTCCACACTTAGCAGTTTTCACATTACATACTTTGTAATATCTATGATACATGATCAATGAAATAAAGCATATGGTTCACTCTTAGAGTCTTTTACCTCCTTTAGTTTCTCATTTTTGGATCATGTATGTTTTTCGACTAAAACCGCAGAGCTGGAAGTTTCCGCCTTAGCGTGTATGAAAGTTGTGATTTTCAAAAATAGTCCTTTAGGATGTAAGCTTAAGTTTTCTGGTGGATAAGTTTTTTGTTGCGAACTCATGGATTCCTGGTAGCGACTTCCGGCACCTTAACTGGGGGCTTGTTCCAAGGTTATCGACGGATTGCCATTGGGTTTCGTCGTCGCAGGCGAGCGTTTCCGGCTAAAGGTCTTCCGGCTCGTGGAAGGTCAAGTGAGCTAGCCGGAAAACTTAGAAACTAGCACTTCCTTTCCGAACGAACGAAACATGCAAATAATTATAACGGATAGCAGGATAAGTTTTTTCCGCCCATGCAGAATTGTTTCGTCCCTAGCTACTTAAGAATATAAGTTATATTACAAACCCTCAATGGGGCCAAAATGATGCATTGTTTTCTTCCCGCAGGAATAAGTTTTCTACTCCTCCTTAGCCGGAGAAGATTCACCTTTGTCGTCAACCTTTGGTTCGCCCTTCTCTTCGTCTTGGACCGGAGATGAGACATCATCATCACTTTCTTCATCTTCATCCCCCGGAGACACTGCGCAGCCCTTGGACTTGTCCTTCATGGCTTCCTTGGAGCTCGTCCAGGTATACTGGCTTCCGGATTCCGCAGGTCGAGCCTCCGCCTCGCGCTCCTTCTGAAGCTCCGCTTCAAGAGGCTCGTCGGCTGGAAGAATCACCTTGTCATAAAATTCATTATGGCGGATCCTTCGGGCGATGCGGGTGTCGTAGCCGCTAACTGCATCCAGTAGCGCATTGACGTCCGAAGCCGGAGGAACACCAGAAGTCACCCTGTCAAGATCAAGATCCGGGTTATGTGCTAGGCACATGGCCAAGGACATGGCAGCAGCACCTCGGGCCGATGACGCCTGCAGATCCACGACCAGCTCCGGAAGAATATCCATTCTTTGGATAAGCTTGCGAACTTCGCAAGTGCGGCTCTTCTTAATTGCCAAGTTATGGCAAATCTTCCGGGATGCTGAGATAAGGTCCTTGCAATCATCTTCGGCGAGCTGGAGAGATCATCTCGGGGGAATTGGTTCCGACGCTCTTCATTATATCCGAGAGGCTCTGCATGAGATGATTGGAGATAAGCATAAAGATTGAGTTCAACGCATAAATTATTACATGAACTCCGGAATTATACCCATGACGTCATCGTTGAGTAAGTCCCAGTGTTTCTCCGCCGTCTCCATATAATTTCGGAGCCTGTTGAGCTCCTTCTGGTGCTTCTGGAGGGTTTCGCTATCAACTTTTCTTTTCATTTCAAACTCACCCTCTTTCCGGATTGATAAGGGGTGGCCCGATCTTCTCAGTAAGCAACGGTGGTGATGATGATCACGGGATGAACACAGCGGAGAATCACGGATGTTGAAGTGGATGATAACTTGTATGATGCAACGAGATCTCTCGATTGGTCCATGTCGCCAATGCAACATCTCTCAACCCTGCAAGATATTCGCAACTCCACACACTTGCGCACGTAGCCGCCGACCACGAAGCGGTAAGTTACAATCTACTAATTCCCAATGGAACAACAGATCACACAAGACTTTCAGATCTACACCAAATCAAGCAATATGGTGTAGGGATTCAATAGTTTTGCAAAGCAAACAACTAAGAACTAGGGTTTATCTTAAACATGGTCTAAAGCAACTTTGGGGCGTCCTGGGCACTTATATAGGCGTCCGGGACGACCTCGGGTCGAAAAAGTACGAAAATACCCGACCCAGAATAGATCTGGTCGAGACAGACTCGGACACAGCCGGTCTGGGGGCCGGTCGACCGGGCCTGGGACCGGGCTGGCCGGTTCAAACCGGGCCAGGGACCGGGTGCTGACCGGGCTCGGGAATTGTCACGTAGTAACCCTCCCGGTTGGCATCAGCTAGTTTTCCGGTTGGCGCCGGGGCAGACCCGGCGTGCCGCCCGGTCGGACCGGGCCAGGGACCGGGCGCGCCGGCGTGGCGGCCGGTCTGACCGGGTGCTGGGCCGGCCTGGACTTTGGCTTCTCCTCTCGCGCATGCCTCCCGCTCCTCCCCCGCGCGTCCATGGAATATCTTCATGTCCATCTTCATGCCCAACTTCTCGTCCATCTTCACGTCCAGCTCCTCCTCTCCTCCTCGTGCGATGCTTGTCTCCTCTTCATACCTGATGATACATAAGTAACAGGACTTAGGTAGTATAAAGTTATCATCAATCAAAGTATCGTTTAGGAACAAGTTCACATGTTGTTTAAGTAGCTTCGCACGAGCCCTTGTAATAGGTCCAATCCGAACTTCATTGGACTTGAGCTTCACAACAGCTTCATCTTCATTTGGTAATGACGGAGGTAGTAGTGTGGTAGGGATGTCCTCATCACGGATGAGTTCCGAGTTCTTCTCCGCCAGCTCCTTCTCCGCTTGCTCTTTTTTCTTTTCCGCCTCTGCGAGCTTCGCCTCTAGGTCTTTGTAAGAGGAGCACAGGGTCTCGAGCTCGGTAGATGCTGTGGCGAGGGAAGATGATGCACCTATCCAAGGATAAGTCAAAATAAATTTGGAATTCGGAACATGGATTATTGGCAAGTAAGACGGAAACCAACCTTGGGCGTCCGCCAGCTGCTTCTTTAGATTCACGTTCTCCTTCTTAAAAGTTTGAATTTTTTCCGCCTGACCCAGGGTAACGTGGCGCTGCAGGGCAATGTTTTTATGCAGCTCATAGTGCAGCGCCTGCTGTTCCTGTAAATAGAGACAGAGCAGGAGTAAATTCCGGTTATTTTACAAGTGGATCCTTTCGAAGCATTAGTGCCGGGAACTTTTCCGCCATAATGCTTGGGGGCTACTACGACACTTTAAAACCTTCTTCAGCTTGAGTTTTTTCTAAGTATTTAGGTGCTAACTAGTCACTAGTTTCCGCCTATATACTTGGGGGCTACTGGGAAGTACCTTGTGCTTGCAGAGGAGCTTGTCGAAGAACTGGCCGACCTCCCTCTTGAAGTCCTGAATCTCCAACCACTCGGCATCAGGCTTTCCCCAGGCATTGTTCATCATGGCGTTAAGCAGATCTTGTTCGAGATCCCACTTTTCTGCCTCAGTAAGCTTGTTAAAAAACTTGGTTGCATAAGCCTTGGGGGTGGAGGTAAGGTCAGTCGGATCTCCGAAGTTCTTCGGAAAAACGACGATGTAATTGCCCGCAACTTCTGCTTTCCCCGAAGAGTTGACTTCCGCCTCCTCTTGGCCCTGTATTCCAGCTTCTTCAGGGGAAGGTTGCTTTGCCCCGGAGCTTTCTCCGCCCACCTTTTCGCTACTCACCGGAATTATCTCCACTGGAGTTTCGGTAGCTGGAGGGGGAGATCGCTCAGCTTGAGGCGGAGACAGCTGGGGAGTTGCGTGAGAAGTGCTTGGCGGAGCTGGCGTTGGAGGGCCGACGGCCGGAGAGTTTTTCATATACTTAGTAATAGGTTCCTGGATGTTGGTCCGCGTGGTGGTGGTGGTCGGATTCCTACAAACAGGCGAAGGAAATGAAATAAGTAACAAGTTCTATCAAAACAAAGATGCACTATACTCGCAGACTTACGTGGCGCCGGGGATGATTGGGCGCGACCGTTTTCCTGCTGTTGTCAGCAGTTTAATGCGCTCACGCTCCACCTTCATGGAATCGAGCGAAGGTGGCTTCACAACCTTGGCCTTCTTGGCGGAGGCCTCGCCGCTAGCTCCGGCTTCGGAGCCGGAAGCTTTGGCGCGGGGACGGCAGTTCGATCTATGATAGGTAAGAGAGTTTCGGATTGCCGGGTATTCCACCAATTCTTAATCCAAAGTTCCAGACATTTATTAAATGAGAAAGAAACTCCCCAGGGCAAAAGTACGAAATCTATCCTAGTAGGTCGAGGGGCAACCTTTTGGGGTGCTTGCTCCTCTTCCTCATCGTCGTCCTCCGGATCCTCCTCCGCCGCTTCGCCGCCGACAGGGACTCGGAGTATGTTGCGGAAGTCTTCCTTCGCCAAAGTATCGAGCTGGAAAGGAAATTGAGAGTAAGTTAGAACACATTGAAAATATGAGAAGTTAAGTATGACAAAGGTACTAGCGCTTACCGGAGGACACTGGTCGTTTGTCTTGATATCTTTTATTAACTCCGGGACCGGTTGGCCCCGACCAATCTTCACAAGTGTTTTGATTCTCCTATTGAGAGAATCCACAGGAAGGTCGTGGTGGGTTACTCGGAGAAGGTCATCCGCCTCGGTGTATGCGCAGATCAAGCGCGCATTGTACCGCAGCGGCTGGATCCGCCGAGAAAACCAACTCAATGTGAGCTGAGTTCCGGTTAGTCCGTCGGGGACTAACCAAGAGATCCTTCGTGCAACTTTTTCCAATATCGGAAACTGGGCGAGGGTGGGAACGAAGCTCCAGCTGCCACGTTCTTCCGGAGCCTTGTTGATGAATTTGGGCAATCCATCGTGGACACCCGGAACCGTGAGATTCTTCACGTAGAACCATCCGGCGTTCCAGTACCGGACAGACTCGTGGGAAGAGTAATGTGGATACATTCGACCAGGTCGGAGCATGAAGGTCATGCTCCCGCAGTTCACCATAGCCTTGTCCTTCGTCTCTTTCTTCACCCAGAAGAAAAATTGCCATAGGCGGACGTCCGGGCGAATTCCGAGATGCCCTTCGCAAAGCGTCACGAAGTTCATGAGGAGTAGGTATGAGTTCAGACAGATATTGTGAGGTTGAAGTCCGTAAGTGGAAAGGATGGAGAGGAAGAATTCCGAACAGGGGAGCGACAGACCGCGCTCAACCCAGGCTTTGGTTAGGACTCGTCCGCGTCTGGTTTGGGGACGTCGGAGTCACGCATGAAACTCCAATGCGGAGAAATCATGCCCTCACTTTGGAGGTCCCTTAGTTCCGCATCCTTGGTTTCGCAGGGCCACCACTGTCCCTTCTCGCCTTCTCGAATCCGGGCCTTGGAAGCCTTCTTCGCTTCCGCCTCCTGCACCTTAGCAGCCATCCTAGCTTGTCCCTCGAGTTCTTCTTGGATTTCTTTGAGGGTGGGGATCCGTCCTAGTGCAGTGCTGGAAGAGGCGGAGAATGGTTGAGCTAACTTGATGTCAGAAACATATGGTGGCAAGAATGCAAGGGGCTCCGGACAGCTTGGTTCTAATGAGCTGGGTTCCGGACTATTCGGAGAACTACCAGTACATTTGGGTGAACTAGGCGACATGCTTCCGGCTGCACCCATGCAAACTAGTTTGAGTAGTCGGAATCTACACTAAGATACTTCTTCTTCTTCTTCTACAAGACCGGCGCACTTACCGTTAATGGCGCGGTGGTTCTTCGGAACACCGGCGAGGATGGGGTTGCCGGACTTGAAGCGCTGAGCTTCCGATGACCACGGATCGGCGGCGGAGACGTTTTCCCGATCAAACGTGGGAATCTCAGGTCGAGGAAGACCTTGGAGTGGCGGCGGGCGAAGCTCTCCGTGCGGAAGTTCGCCGGAGATCAGATTTGGCGGGCGGCACTGCGGGAGGAAGAAGACGAAGTGGGGATTGCAGTGAAAGAATGTGAAAGTTACCGCGCGCAGGGGTATTTATAGACCTCGCGCGGAGATTCGTGATTCGGATCCAACGGTGGAAATGGAACGGTCACACCGTTGGATGGCTGACACGTGTCTTAGGTCAAAAACGGTAAAACGACGTGGAGGTAACTTAACTGTGCGCTTCCGAAATTTCCGGCTAAGGATTTGTATCTCCGAAAATTTAGCGCGGGAAAAGAGGAAATTGTGCGCGGGATAAGTGGAAACTCCGCTACATTGCCGTTACTGAAGAACATATGATTTTCGAGAAGACGATGTCGGAAACACGTAAATTTTGGAAGCTCTTCAAGATTCTCTTCGGATCTGAGTTAAATGAAGTCGGAGGAATGATGAATCTCGGAGAACTTCGGGGGCTACTGTTGTGGGTATACTTTATGGATATATCAACGGCATGGCCTCGATCCAGCAAGCCCGGATGGCCCACAGATGGTGATGTGACATGTGGCCCATCGGGCGGCCCAGTTGTTGTAGATCCTAAAGGATGAAGTCCAGCCCAGGAGCGAGGAGCCGGATCCCAACCGACCTACGAAGGAGGCCGGATCCGTGGAGGCCCATAAGGTATCCGAATCCTGCACGACATAGATGGAAGGCGGATCCTTGACGTACACGGCAAGACATTGTACCGTAGTTAGGCAACTTGTATTCCGGCTAGGACTCTCCGCGTAAACCCTAGATCCGTGCGCCTTTATAAGCCGGATCCTGGGAGCCCTAGAGGCACAACCACAACTCACTGTAACAACGCGAAAGCGCCCAGATAATTTCAGACAAGCAGCAGTAGGCCCTGTCTCCGAGCAGGTGTTCCGAAGCTGGGTAAATCGTGTACCACCGTCCCGAGGACTCTCCGCCCTATGGCCCCTACTTCTTCTCCCCCTTGTGAGGATCCCTCCTCCAGGGTACCGTCGAATAGGCAACGACAGCCGCCATGCGACAGCGTATTCTGGTAGTGCGGCGACAAGTTTGGCGTCACGCACCCGGGAGTGGCGGTGGGGCCATCGTTGTAGAACCCGGATGTCGACCTTGAGACCACTCTCGGAACGTACACCGGCGCCGACGTACTCTATGAGCTCGCGTTGGTGGCAGCGATACACCCGGCCATCACGTGCTGGTGCGTCCCCTGTGGGGCGGGGACGGGCTCGGGGCGCCGGACACCGTATCGAACCGCGCCGGACAAAAACAGGTTTGGGGAATGCGGTTGAGAATGTTTTTTTTTGTCTGGCGCGCCCCAAATGCGTGTAGAGAACGGTTTGAGGATGGCTCTTAATTCCCAAGTCAATATACACGATGACATTTTACCATCTTGGCGGTAAGTGTGAGGATGAGTCATAGGTCATATTAAACAGACTTACAATATTAGCCACAATGCCTCATTATATTTATATATGTATAATGAGTGAGTCGTGGTAGGTGAAGTAGGCCTTTCCACGAGTGGCCGGCCGTTCAAACTTTTCCCACCTCGTCGAGATCCACGCGCCACCCACTTGGACAAGCCGGATCACGATAAAGGTGACGCTGGCCCTACATGTCAGTAAGCATTGGGGCCTACCCCACGTATCCACGGTGGAGCGGGCCCTTCTCTATTCCCTGGGCCCGGGTTGGCCGACGAGGGGATCTTCTCTGGATGCGTCCAACCGGGGTCACTTGAAACCGTCCCTCCCAGGAAAAAAAGACTGAAACTCAGATCTTGCGACTTCACGGTGGAGAGCAAACAATCCATCCGGCGCCTCCGCTGGTGCGGTGGGCGAAGTGGGTATACCAACAAACAAACATATACTCCCACCACTTTTTCTCCCACCCCCACGCCTTGGACGTTGGCGACGGCGGGCGAGGCAAACCCACCATCCCACTCCCACTCCCACCCCGCCGCCGCCGCCCAGGGCAAGGGGAGGCTCGGCATGGGGTCCACGTCCTCTGCCTGGGTCCAATGGGCCGCGGAGTACACCAAGGCGGCGCAGGCGGACGCCCTCCCGCCCAACGAGTGGGCGGCGCGGGTGGCGGCCGCCGCGGGGGAGAGGGAGGACGTGCACTTCTCCGCCGGTCTGGCCGAAATGCTGGCGCGCCTGCTCCTCTCGGGCGGAAGCAGCGGCGCCGCCCCAGCCGCCGCGTGGAAGTACGCCGAGGCAGCCCTCGCCGCGCGCCTCGCCTCGCCGGCGCTCCTCCTCGCGCTCCTCTCTTCCAGGTGCGGTACAGCTTCTCGCCGGTACGTGCGGTATATGGGAGAGTGATAGGCGCCTATGTATGACTATGATCCCTCCCCGCGCGCGTCGTGTCTCATGGAATACCGATCCAACCTTTCGGATCTATGTACTGTATTCACCAGGTTTGCTCTCTTCTTCCGCCTTGTAGGGTCATTCCTCAACGGGCTGCAAGGCCAACGGTGTATCGACTTTATTTGGAGCTCTTGCGCAGGCATGGATTCAAATTTTGTTTTCAGATGAAAGCGGCGAATTTCAAAAAGTGAGCACATATATCCACATTCCCTACACTTCTTTTAATACATTTTTTTTGGGTGGTAGCAAGTTCTGAAATTACATAAAAAGACATATTTAACCTTTGTGTATCAAGTACTCATAATTCAACGTGGACCAGTGTACCATGCATCACTTCAGTAACCACTATGAAGGTAGTAACATAGAGTAGTAATCCTATGCCTTGCATGCACCTATATTACTCAATTTATTCCTCAGAGAATTTTGCTAATGCTTTCTCCGTATTTGTGCAGGGTCATGCAGTTAATTGATGATAACCTTAACCTCTCCAAGATATTTGCCTTTCCAACATATGAACCAGGGGTCTTTATTGTTGAATTTGTCCTTTGCATTTTATGGAAATTGATTGATACTGCATTAGATGATGAGGGCTTGTTAGAGTTAACTCCAGAAAAGAAAGCTCGATGGCCAACTAGGCCTCAAGATATTAGTGCATTTGAAGGATCCTTTTCTGAACAAAAGCAAGAGAAAATCGAGAAGTTACAGAGGATGAATAGTGTCATAACTATAGAACTTATTGGTCATCTTCTTCATGATAAAGTAACTACTCGCATCCTCTCATTGGCACGCGAAAACATGTATGTCTTTTCAACTTCACGTACTCTTAGTCTCTTACTCAGTTTCAGCTATCTTTTCCTGTCAACAAGAAAATGTAGACTTGTCATTTTGTTTTGATTGAACATTTAAAACCACTTTAGTTCCAGTGGATAATCTGGCTATCTGTAATGTATCTGCAGTCCAGATAGTTATTCTACTGGTCTGAAGTTCTCAAGTCAAGTTTCTGTACGAAGCCCCTGATGCATATAAACCAGCACAACCTTGAGCAATAGACTGCTGCAATGTATCAAGTATTCATGGAATGATCATATTACAGTTTTATTCCAATTATTGCCATTGTCATGCTAACATTGAGCTAATGCTCTATAATAACTTAGGCTTCTATGCATCAGACAACTTTGGTTGCTCCTTCAGTAACTACAAAGAATCTTGGCATAAACTCTATGATGGGTGCGTGTGGACAGTTAGCATTGCAGTTGGAGTTGATTGTTAAGATACATTTAGCATTTCAGTTGGAGTTGATTAGATGTTCAGAACTTGACTGTGGAGTAAGCTAAAGGTGAACCATTATCCCTATGAAGGCTTGTATAGAAGCATCCATTGTTCATGTAAATTATTGAGGCCCGGAGTAGGAACATTCTTACTTAAGCCACCAAAACTGATCACACTTACTGTTTCTTGGAAGAATTTAGCACCTCTGTGTTGCATATCACCGTTAACAAATTTTAATGCTTCAGGCAAACTCAGTGGGGAGTATTCACTAATCGATTACAGTTGCTTGTGGCAAACTCATCCACCTTACAAGCTTCAACAATGTCATTGGATGCATTTCAGCAGTTGATTCTAGATGATCACAATGTCTATGGAGACAATAAACATAATTTGCGCAAAAGATTCCACCCCATGGTGGCTTCTAATCCTCTATCTTCTCCAAATGGACGCTGCCTTGGCGGTAGTTATTCTGCACTATGGATTCCTATTGATATGTATCTCGAGGATTGCCTTGATGGCTCAATTGCTGCCACAAATTCCATTGAGACATTAAGTGGTAATTCCATTAAAATATGAATACCTGGTTCTACTGAATCGTAACTTTCTGCTCTCATGATTTTACTTTTTGGTGCTACTCTTAACCTGATAGAGGTTTGCAGGTTTGGTCAAGGCACTTCAAGCAGTCAATAGATCCACCTGGCATGATGCTTTTATGGCCCTTTGGATAGCATCAGTTCGCCTTGTGCAAAGGGTGAGTCTTCACTCTTCATTTTGTTTAATCAGAAACTTAAACAGCTTTTCACATCCTAATATTGGATATTTGTAAAACAAGCAGGAACGAGAACCTATTGAAGGCCCTGTGCCTCATCTTGAAACACGACTATGCATGCTTTTGTCTATCGCAACACTTGCAGTTGCTGACATAATTGAGGAAGCAGATTCATGTCTTGGTGAAACAGATCTCAGTAGTCACTGGAAAGAAAAGGCAGCAAGTGGTGATCTGCGCAAGGAATTGATGTTAAGCTTACAGGCTCTTGGTGACTGCGAAAGTCTGCTTGTTCCTCCCCCATGCATCATCTCGGCAGCTAATCAGGCTGCTTCCAAAGCTGCGATGGTTGTTTCAGGAATCAACATTGGCAGCAGCTACATGGAAAGTACCAATGAAAGTTCGCCAAATTACTGTATGCGGTTCCTCTTGATCTTTTTTCTTTTTACCACAATACATATATTTTGAATAACTGACAGATTTATTTTAATTTGGATCAGCTGGAAACATGCGGCACTTGATTGTAGAGTCATGTATCTCAAGAAACTTGTTGGATACGTCAGTATACTATTGGCCTGGTTATATTAATAGTCATATCAACTCCATGTCTCATACAAATCCTAGCCAACTTGCTGGGTGGTCATCCTTCATGAAGGGTGCACCATTAACTCAGTCACTGGTTACTATGTTGGTCTCAAGTCCTGCTTCAAGGTGTGCACTTCTTATCTGCGCAAACAATAAAATAAATGAACATAATGTTTCATGAATTGGGAGTTGACATCTCCCACAAGAGATGGCACCAATTCCATTAAAATAAGACCAACATTTAATAGTTCAAGACCATCACATTTATTTGTTATTCAATACAATCCAGGAAACATATTTCGAAATAACCTGTTAGCCAGTTATACAATCATAGTATTAGGGACGACTGCATTATTTAGAGGTGCCGTGCTACTCACTAGTGTTTGCTCTTTATGCTGTCTCTGTGCTGCTATTAATGCTATTACTACTACCTCCGATTCAAGGAATAAGGCGCCCTCGTTTTACGTGCTTTTCGTTTGACTAAGAATTACTTCAAATGTATAAAGATTATTTGTATGAAATTAACATCATTAGAAAGTGTTTTTCAATACGAATCCAACGATACTAATTACATATAATATAACCAAGATTTTGTTGCTTAATTTTTATGGTCAAAGTTTGCCTTGAAATACGCGTGCGCCTTATTCCTTGGGACGGAGGTAGTATGTATGACTGAATCATGCTGCTTAGTTGATACTCATAAATTGTTCCTGTTAATAAATCACTGAATGAAGCTCATAAACTTGATGGAAGCTTAGCAGAGCTCGAAAAGTTATTTGAAGTTGCAGTCAATGGATCAGATGAGGATAAGGTGTCTGCTGCTACTGTTCTGTGTGGAGCCACCTTGTTACGAGGTTGGAATTTCCAGGTTAGTTGTTGTGCACTTTACGTAGTATGACTACTGATCCCCTAGTCATTTTGATGACTATCATACTGATCTTATGGTTGTCTTGAAGTTGTGATGTTCTGAGTTCTTGCATTGTGCTATCTTATCTGTAGGAGCATACAGTTCGCTTAGTCGTCAAACTGCTCTCACATGCTGGTTCTGTTGACTATTCTGGAAGAGAGAGCCAGTTAATAGAGCATGGTGCAATGCTTAATGTTATTCTCACTGGAATATCACCTGTAGACTATGCTCCAATCTTCTCATTCCATGGCCTGGTATGGTTAATATGAAAACTTACCATGACTTCAGCTATCATTTTATATTTACGTTCTCATTATTAATTATGTTTATGCTCCAAATCATTAACAGGTTCCAGAGCTGGCTGCTGCACTCATGGCGATATGTGAAGTTTTTGGGTGTCTTTCCCCGAGCGTTTCGTGGCTGTTGGGAACAGGGGAGGAAATATCTGCTCACACGGTCTTCTCAAATGCATTCATTCTTCTCTTAAGACTATGGAAGTTTAACCATCCACCACTTGAATATTGTATAATGGGCGATGGTGCTCCAGTTGGCTCACAACTAACTCCCGAGTATCTTCTGTTATTGAGAAATTCCCAAGTTCTTTCTGCCAGCAGTTTGTCCAAAAGTAGAAGCAGCCAGAAGAAATTCCTTGTTACTTCAAGCCCATCTTCCAAGAACCCTATTTTTATGGACTCTTTTCCGAAGTTGAAGCTGTGGTACCGGCAGCACCAAGCTTGTCTGGCCTCTACTCTCTCTGGACTTGCTCATGGAACACCTGTACATAACATTGTAGACAGCCTTCTGAACATGATGTTCAGAAAGGCGAACAAATTAAGTACACCCATTGGTTCTTTATCTGAGAGTAGCAGCATAAGTAACTCCTCTGGTCCTGGTGGTGATGATGCACATCTTTGGCCTCAGTTACCTGCTTGGGAAATCCTGGAAGCTGTTCCATTTGTGGTCGATGCTGCTCTAACTGCTTGCTCCCATGGAAGATTATTTCCACGTGAACTGGCTACAGGTTTGTTGTTTTCATTTTATGTCAAGAACATTGTCAAATCATATACTGAGAATTGGGAGTGAGGGTTGAGCTTCAGTATGTAACCATCACTATTTATGGCCTACGAGATCATCAATGTTTGATGGTACATTTTTTTTAATCTTCAGGCCTCAAAGATCTAGCTGATTTTTTGCCTGCATCCATTGCAACAATCGTAAGCTACTTCTCAGCTGAAGTGACACGTGGTGTTTGGAAACCTGCATTCATGAATGGAACAGATTGGCCTAGCCCTGCTGCCAATCTATCCATGGTAGAAGAGCACATCAAGAAAATTGTAGCTGCTACTGGAGTTGATGTTCCAAGACTTGCCACAGGTTATTATTTCTGACAGAAGGATTGTTTTTTTTAGTAAATGTTTACAATTGTACTATGAGTGTTTCTCTCACGAATCGTGCTACGTGCAAGTTTTGCACAGAGTATTAATCTAGTTTTGTGTTGCTTCACAGGAGGAAGTACTTTGGGTAGACTTCCGTTGCCGTTGGCTGCTTTTGTGAGCCTCACCATCACATACAAGCTTGACAAAGCGTCCGAACGTTTCCTTAACCTAGCTGGTCCAGCTTTAGAGAACCTTGCTGCTAGTTGTCCTTGGCCAAGCATGGCGATTGTTGCAGCACTCTGGACTCAAAAGGTCAAGCGATGGAGTGATTTTCTAGTCTTTTCAGCATCCCGCACGGTCTTCCACCATAACAATGACGCAGTTGTCCAACTCCTCCGAAGCTGCTTCACTTCTATCCTTGGCATGTCGTCGACATCATTATGTTGTTGCGGAGGTGTTGCCAGCCTTCTGGGTCACGGATTTGGCTCTCATTGCTCCGGTGGTCTCTCACCAGTTGCACCAGGAATTCTCTACCTCAGAATATTCCGGTGCATCAAGGACTGCTCTATACTTGCAGAAGATATACTTTCCCTGTTGATGCTTTCGGTGAAAGACATAGCTGGAACAACAGTGTCCAGGCATCAATCGGACAAGCTAAAGAGGACTAAGTACGTGATGCGACATGGACAGATCTCTCTTGCTGCTGCAATGACACAAGTTAAGGTGGCGGCATCACTTGGAGCTACACTTGTGTGGTTATCGGGCGGTACAACCCTTGTCCAGTCTCTGTTCCAAGAGATACTGCCCTCTTGGTTCCTATCTGTGCAGGATCTGGACCAAGGAGGATCCAGTGGAGGAACAGTATACAAGCTGGGCGGCCACGCACTTGCCTACTTTGCAGTCTACTCCGGGATGTTGGCATGGGGAATTGACCCAACATCGGTGTCCCGGCGTCGAGAGAGGGTAATGCGATCACACTTGGAGTTCCTGGCAAGCGCACTGGATGGGAAGATCTCCCTAGGCTGCGATCTGTCCCTGTGGCGTGCCTATGTCTCAGGCTTCCTGGAGTTGGTTGTCGAGTGTGCTCCGTGCTTGTTGCATGAGGTGGACCTCAAGGTGCTCAAACAGCTGAGCGCTGGCCTCCGGCAGTGGAAAGAGGACGAGCTTGCTGTGGCCGTCCTTCGCAGGGGTGGGCCGGAGGCAATGGGTATCGCTGCAGAGTTGATCCTGGGTTGCGAGTGGTGACACGGGCTGTGGTGTGGCTGGTATTCTTCGTAGTCGATGTTTGCCGACTGTACATAACCAGGCATCGTGCTTGTATTTTGGTTGATTTGTCAGGAAAACCTTGTCCACGTTTTACTCGCTAACACAAGCAGCCGCTAACCACTGTTATCTGTTCTTAATTCGTAGACTGTGCAATTAACTGCTCTTGAAGATTTAGCTCATTTATGCACACAAAGGTTTTAGTGTTCTTGGGATGGGTTCTATGTTGCTGCCCATTCATTTCCTATTAATAAGGAGATATGTAAAGCCAGCCATTCTATGATATTTGTGTATGATACTATCTCTATAGTGGGTACTATCATATAGTAGTATCATAGCCATGCTATATTTATTGTTTTTTAGAATCTCAATGCAAATTTGTGTACAAGATTTGTTTGACATTAAATTTTCTTGTGATATGTGCTATGATACAGTATCCACCTATGTTACTCTAATCTTCTCTCTCCTCCTTAATTAGCTGCCACATCATCATTTTTGTGGAACCAATATGCATGATACTAGCTATGATACTAGCACTATGATCAGCCTAAAGAGAACTTCCAGTGGCAGATTGGAGATGGTAATTCGGTAATCCCAGCGCAAGGGACAGATCGCAAGGTTGTGCTCATTTATGCACACAAACATGCTCTGGAAGATTTAGATCATTTATGTGGCACGCGCTAGGGATCGGCCGGCTGATCCCAGCGCGCGGAGCAGCCGGCTGGACAGCCGTTCGATGCGCTGATCGCTCTGCAAAGAATCGCCGTTAAGAGACGTCGCTTCCCAAAGACATGTCGGGTGTCGCTGTCTTATGTCCCTCACAAGGACATGATGTAGTGATCGGTCGCTGTCTCACGTCTCCAGGGACACGACGCAATGATGCTGAAATCTTTTAACATGAATACAACGACAACAATATCGAAGCTTTTTTTCCAAGCTTAAGGTATGCTAGATATGAAATCCAACATAAATAAACGAAAACCAAAAAAAACGAGAAGGAAAAAAGAGTAAACTAAGATTGCAGCACATGGATTGCTAATCTCCATGCCGTCCTATCGAGAGCCAAGATTTCAGGTACATTCCAATTCCTCATGTCTCTCTTAACCGTCTCCACCCAAGTCAATTTTGGTCGTCCTCTATCCCTTCTAGTCTCCTCCATACACCATAGAATTCCACTGGAGCTTCAGGAGGCCTTCTTTGGATATGCCCAAATGACCTTAGTCGGTGTTGGACTAGAATACGTCTGGAAAATGTAGTACATCTTCTGCCATGTAAAAAAGTATGTGTACAAACTTTGTTTCTATTGTCATCGAGAAAACCACCTATAGCTCCATGCCTGAAGCATTGATTCTACAAATTGCTCTTCATTTTAATGAGCTCATCATGTGATTAAAATGGCAGATAAATTTGCTAGGGAAAAATTGGCAGGTCCTCGCATTAAAAACATCTCCCATCAGCCGCTTTTTAGACCGTCCGATCTTTTTAAGTCAGCGAATTCCAGCGTCTGATCCTGGTACAAAAATGGTTCGCGTGTAACCGTCTTTTTGTAGTATGTAACATCAATCTCCACTTTTTTTATCGCAAAAAATCGGTATACTTTTGTTTGCCAATGGTACAAAAATTCCCGAAAGTAACATTTTTCTCTGCATATGTAACATTTTCATAAGTGTGACATTGTTATAAAACATTTCTCTGTAATGCATCCAACAAACTTGTCGAACTTACTCAACATTATTAGAACACGTATGTAACATTGGTGCAATCTTTCTGTAGTATACGTACCACTCATTGTGCCACTTTGCCCATGCTAACACACCAAAAACTATATACGCATGTAATAAATCGCAATGTGGAAAAATTCCCCATAAAACGTGTGCAACATCCCAGGTTTAGAGGCTAGAAAATTAGGGAATACGGATGTGTGCATTGCATTCATGCATAGAAATCCGGGAAATTTTCGCGTTTCCAAACAAAACTTATCACACTAACTGAAGTTTCACTTGACTTGATGGAATTGAAGTAGATCATCAAGTCAAGTGCTAGAAACCTCACCGTGACCTTTGCGAAAACCTTTTGGATATAGATGATTTGATCTATGGGTTAGATCAAATGGAACTAGAACTAATACAACCACACCCTAAGTGAGGATCAAATACTAGATTTTATAAAGGATCATAACATGATATTCCTTGCAACAACACATGGATGTTTATTCAACTACAAACCAAACAATAAGAAATAATTGAGAAACTATTCTTGACTTATATTTTCTCTATCCTTGTCTAAATCAGTGTTCTTACCATGATCCTCATGGTATCTTTTCAACTCTAATATCTAACTCATGTCACTGAAATTCACACAAGTTCTTTATCAAACCTTAACCATTCCATTGTTGTCTATTGCTACGTCTCAAACGTATCTATAATTTCTTATGTTCCATGCTAGTTTTATGACAATACTCACATGTTTTATATACACTTTATATTATTTTGATGCATTTTACGGCACTAACCTATTAACAAGATGCCGAAGCGCCAGTTCCTGTTTTCTGCTGTTTTTGGTTTCAGAAATCCTACACAGGAAATATTCTCGGAATTGGACGAAACAGAAGCCCACGGTCTTATTTTCCACGGAGCCTTCCAGAAGTCCGAAGAGGAGACGAAGAAGGACGACGAGGCGGCCACACCCTAGGGGGTGCGGCCCCACCCCTGGCCGCGCCGCCCTATGGGGTGGGCCCCTCGAGCGTCCCCCGACTCTGCCCCTTCGCCTATATAATCTCTCCGTCGCGAAAACCCTAGTACCGAGAGCCACGATACGAGAAAAGTTACTGTGACGCCGCCGCCGCCAATCCCATCTCGGGGGATTCTGGAGATCGCCTCCGGCACCCTGCCGGAGAGGGGAATCATCACCGGAGGGCTCTACATCACCATGCCCGCCTCCGGACTGATGCGTGAGTAGTTCATCCTTGGACTATGGGTCGATAGCAGTAGCTAGATGGTTGTATTCTCCTCTTGTGCTATCATGTTTAGATCTTGTGAACTGCCTATCATGATCAAGATCATCTATTTGTAATGCTACATGTTGTGTTTGTTGGGATCCGATGAATATGGAATACTATGTCAAGTTGATTATTGATCTATCATATATGTGTTGTTTATGATCTTGCATGCTCTCCGTTCCTAGTAGAGGCTCTGGCCAAGTTGATACTTGTGACTCCAAGAGGGAGTATTTATGCTCGATAGTGGGTTCATGCCTCCATTGAATCTGGGACAGTGACAGAAAGTCCTAAGATTATGGATGTGCTGTTGCAACTAGGGATAAAACATCAATGCTTTGTCTAAGGATATTTGTATTGTTTACATTACGCACAGTACTTAATGTAATTGTCTATTGTTTGCAACATAATACTGGAAGGGGTGCGGATGCTAATCCGAAGGTGGACTTTTTAGGCATAGATGCATGCTGGATAGCGGTCTATGTTCTTTGTCGTAATGCCCTAAGTAAATCTCATATTAGTCATCATGATATGTATGTGCATTGCTATGCCCTCTCTATTTGTCAATTGCCCAACTGTAATTTGTTCACCCAACATGCTATTTATCTTATTGGAGAGACACCACTTGTGAACTGTGGACCCCGGTCCATTCTTTTACATCTGAAATACAATCTACTGCAATCATTGTTCTCTCGTTGTTCTTTGCAAACAAACATCATTCTCCACACCATACGTTTAATCCTTTGTTTACAGCAAGCCGGTGAGATTGACAACCTCACTGTTAAGTTGGGGCAAAGTATTTTGATTGTGTTGTGCAGGTTCCACGTTGGCGTCGTAATCCCTGGTGTTGCGCCACACTACACTCCTTCACCAACAACCTTCACGTGGCCTTCATCTCCTGCTGGTTCGATAACCTTGGTTTCTTACTGAGGGAAAACTTGCTGCTGTCACTACAAGAAATGGGATATTTGTTGACGAAAACCCTGGTGACAAAAATGCATACCGTCATGGATGTGTCCTTATAGGTGACGAATTCATCTTCCGTCATGCATTTAAGGTAATGCTTGACGGTATGATTTTTCGTCAACAAAAAATCGTCACCCATTACCCAACCGGGAAGGGCTTCCATCGTGTTTGTTAATAGGTGACGAAATCAAAGATTGTGGTGTATGTAAACCGTGATTTGCATATACAACGGACCCACATAGCAGGTAAATAATACTAATTTACTTTATTAAATGTTATTAGTTTTATATATCATGCGTGACCCACTTGTCAGGAACATATTTAATTAAGTAAAAATTGTGTTTTGGAAGAATCGAACCAGGGCTTTGACGTGACCGACGCGGAGTGTTACCGCTAAGGTAGATATGGAGTTTTGATCTGGATCCGTAACCAGTCTATTCTACATATTTATTTCAATGGTGTGATGTAGATGTTACGACATAATAATTTCCTTATTAATATTTATGTCGGCCGCGGGTGCCTCGTTTAAGTCGCGCCGCTAGCAGACACGGCCTATCTAGGTGATCTTGCTAACGGTCGAATCGACTAGGGTTCTCGTCGAGGTGAGAAGAAATCCGTGAAGGCTCCATTGTGGAGGCGGCGAGACGCATCATCGGTGAGTTCTCCCGATTGTTCGCTAGGTCTAGATTTTTTAATCGGTTGTCAAGATCCGTTCGAAGAACGTTGGCATATTCTTAACTGAATTGTAGGCAATGGATCGAAGTTGGATAACCGATGGCACCCGAAGTTCACAACAAAGTACATGGCAGGTGTTAGGGATTTCATCAAGTTTGCGCGAGAACACTTGGACAATACGGATGAACCAATTTTGTGCCCTTGCAAGGACTGCCTAAATCTGATACGTCGGGATATAAAAACGATCGAGGATCACCGCAATTGTTCGGGTATGTCCATGACGTATACAAGATGGACTAGACATGGGGAAGGTTTTAGTGATGACGAAGGGCGGGATAGAAACGATGATGGTGCGTATGATAGTGACAATGATGAAGAGGAAGACAATGGTGATTGTTATGTTGATGATTCGTCTAGTATGATCGATCAACTGCAGAAGTCTGGAAATAAAGGTCCTAACCTGCCAAATATTTATGCTAATCTAATTGAGTCAGCCAAAAAAGAACTTCATGAGGGATGCACCACTGTTATCACCAGATTTTGGTCAAATCAGGAGGTGGGCCGCGAGAGAGATGGGCTTGGAAGATTACACGTGGAAGATTTCTGAAGCGGCCTTATATGGAGAATTTGGGTTAGTTTACCCGTGTATCTTTTTATAGTAGATTGCGTCATGGATTAAAAGTTAGAGTTTGTCTCGTGTACGGTGGGGATATTCCCACATTAGAAAGTCCCCTGGACTATAAATATGTATCTAGGGTTTATGGAATAAACAACAACTCACGTTCAACCCAAAACAAACCAATCTTGGCGCATCGCCAACTCCTTCGTCTCGAGGGTTTCTATCAGGTAAGCGACATGCTACCTAGATCGCATCTTGCGATCTAGGCAGCACAAGCCCCACGTTGTTCATGCGTTGCTCGTCTTGAAGCGCTTTTGATGGCGAGCAACGTAGTTATCATAGATGTGTTAGGGTTAGCATTGTTCTTCGTTTAAGCATGCTTACGTAGTGCAACCCTTGCATATCTAGCCGCCCTCACACCTATCTCGGGTGTGGGGGCGGCACCCGCTTGATCATTATTTAGTAGATCTGATCCGTTACGATTGCTCCTTGTTCTACAAGGATTAGTTTAATATCCGCAAAAGTTAGGCCTTACAAAGGGGGAGGATCCGGTGGCACGTAGGGTGGCGTTCGCAAGTCCTAAACGGGATGTTCCGAGGATCAACTTCATGTTGGTTTTTAGGCCTTGTTTAGGATCGGCTTACGAGCACCGTGCGTGGCCGCGAGGCCCAACCTGGAGTAGGATGATCCGATTATGCGGTGAAAACCCTAAATCGTCGTAGATCTCATTAGCTTTATCTTGATCAAGCGGGACCACCAAGTATTCGTGCACCCCGTACGAATCATGGGTGGATCGGCTCTTTGAGCCGATTCACGGGATAACTCGAGAGCCGATCGAGGCTCGTATTTAATGTTTACATGTATGCCACTGCGAGAAACTAAGCGAGGCATCCCCATCACCTTCCCGACCAGGTATAGGTCGGGTGGCACGCCCTTGCACTTCGCATCGCCGCGTGTGACCGAGAAGAGCATTGCGGGCCGTCGCTCGGAGGGGTCTCGGCCAGCCGCGGCTCTAGGCTCTTCCCGGCTCTACGGTGTTGACAAGGCCGCTGCCCGCCGGTGGGTTTTGGCGATCAACACATTCCGGCACGCCCGGTGGGACAATCGTCTACATCAACCACATCGCCATCTACATCGAGATGGCGGACGGCACGCCGGTCACCTACGAGGAGCTGCTCGACGAGCTCAAGAAGCAATACAACGAGATCAAGGCCACCCTCGAAGCCGACCTCATCGGCTCCTTTCAGAGAACCCGTTCCCATGGCATCAGATGGAAGGGATTCTCACCTCAAGGTGCACTCGATGGGATAGACCTCTCTGCCCCGTCGGAGGAACGCACCGAGGGACTGCGGCGAGGAGATCAACTACTTGGTGGCTCACTCGCTACATCGCCACTCGAAAACTTGGTCAACGTGTTGGAGCGTGTCGCTCGCGCGTAATCCAGGAGATCATGAGCCACCGGTACTCGCCGTCGGGACCAGCTCTCGGGACTCATCAAGGAGAGTTGCCATTCCGGTCCCGTCCACCGCTGCCATATGCGTTGGCAGCACTCGCTGAAGTGCCGACTACACCGGCATTCGTCGTCTACAAGATTGGTGGTGACCCTAGTGACTACCGAGTTCTTGAGCGAGGCGCCTAAGGAGATCCCTCAAGGATACGCGTGCACGTATGTGCCGGATTGTGGTAGCTTGGGCACTCACAAACCAGGCCACAACATCGGGGACTCCGGCGAAGACGGGAGGAACGTCGGCAACGAGCTTGAGAAGCGAGACGTGGCTAACTAAGTACGCCACACCGACGAAACTCCCGAGCCCAGCTCCTGCGGTTGGCTCGGAGCTGGAAAAGCAAACATGGCTGGCTAAGTACGCCACCCCGGCGAATCTTCGAGTGCAACTCCTACGGCCGGCACGGCGGATCAGATCAGTACCATACTGAGAGACCAGTTCGGCATGGTGCCGAAAAGAAGGGCGGTCGGCTATTCCAAGCCGTACCCCGACGATTACGAGATGATCCCGCTGCCACCTAAATATCGGCTCCCTGACTTCTCCAAATTCAGTGGATCGGATGGCTCCGGCTCCATCGAGCACGTCGGCCGATATTTGGCTCAACTAGGACCGGCTTCGGTGTCGGATCAGCTACGCGTG